>NW_019953725.1:0-2214 GCF_002910315.2 Salvelinus sp. IW2-2015
TCACCCATCTTTCTTTCTCCCCCTCTTCTCTCTCATCACCCATCTTTCTTTCTCCCCCTCTTCTCTCTCATCACCCATCTTTCTTTCTCCTCCTRTTCTCTCTCATCACCCATCTTTCTTTCTCCCTCTCCAGGCCAGGTGATGTTTGCAGAGATTAAGATGGAGGGAGGAAAGTCTAAGGGCTGTGGTACGGTCAGGTTTGACTCCCCAGAGAGCGCTAACCAGGCCTGCAGGATGATGAACGGAACCAAGATCAGCGGTCGCGAGGTTGACGTCCGCATCGACCGCAACGCCTAGAGTCACACATACACGGTCACGACAACTGCTCCTTCCATCTCCAACTGCTTTTGTTTTGTTTTAAAAACACATTTTCCACGTATCCGCGTTTCCATGACTTTTGGATGTGTATAAGGTCTGTTTTTCTTTTAATCTTCCGTAGTTTTTTTTTTTTTTTTTTTAAGCCCTTTTTTGGGGGGGGTCATACGTTTATTTGAATGAATAAACATTTTAATTTTTCAACGTTGTTGTAAAATGTTACTTTGGGATCAAAGGCTACTGGCCAGTTGACAGAAGGGTTGTGTGGGTGTGTTTAATTGAATACAAAGGTTAATTGCAGGTAAGACACCATAAATAAAATGTCCTCTGGAGCTAGCCAGAATATCCCTAACTAAAGACCTTTTCTACACCGGAGGAAACCAGACCAGAATGGTGTAGGAGAATCATCTAGTGAAGTTAACTGATATGACTCATGTTGACAAAATATGTGAAACTAGTGTCCATAAATGTTTAGTTTGCTAGTATTGTAATGTAATAGGATCTTCGGTTAGTATACACTGGGAGTCTTAAACCAGCTCTGCTAGCTGGAACTGTGCACCAACTGAAATGGTGTTCATGACAAGTGGACAACTGAATGGATACTTTATTGCCTTCATCTTAAACAGTTTCTGTCCTGACAGTCAAGACCAGTGGAAACTTTTGGGTTTCTTCTCTTTATGAGCGTGTCCTCACTCCTTACTGTTGAGCAACACAGGRTGCTTGTAAARGCTTATCTGTTCTACCTGGACAATACCCCCTTCCCTTCCTCYTTCACCAGCATTGASTAATGGCAGGTTATCCATTATATTGACCAGACTAGTGGCTGCTCTAACAATGAAAGATGTCTTTAAAAATGGAATGCAGTCGGGAGGAGGCAAGCTCAGGTGGGCCCATTCTAGCCATTGAGAGGACAGAAACACGTGTGAACAGGCACAACTCTTATATAAAGTTGCTGGGAAGTCATGTGTCATACTTATCAGAACACTCATAATCTAAGCATCGCAAAACTACTATTTGATCAAATTAACCTCATGTAGCAAGAAGGCCATTCCGTTTTTTTTGTTGATCAGCGATCCAACGATAAAGGCTACATCTTCTTTTATGAATACAGGCCCAGGACTGGGTGCCAGGACCAGGATCCAAGATAAGGCTACATCTCTTTATGAGTAACAGGCCCAGGACTGGGTGCCAGGACCAGGATCCAAGATAAAGGCTACATCTCTTTATGAATACAGGCCCACGAGGCGTGTGCCAAGACCAGGATCCAAGATAAAGGCTACATCTCTTTATGAATACAGGCCAGACAGTGTGCCAAGACCAGGATCCAGATAAAGGCTACATCTCTTTTGAATACAGGCCCAGGACAGTGTCGCAAGACCAAGGATCCAAGATTAAGGCTACATCTCAAATGACACCTTTCCCCAAATTAAATCTCTGGCCAAAAGAAGTAAACTTAAATGTATGTAGGGCAGGGTTATTCAACTCTTACCCTATGAGGTCTGGAGCCTGCTGGTGTTTCTGTTCTACCTGATTATTAATTGCAGCCATGCATAAATCATTTCCTGATTAGAAAAATGCAGTGGAACTGGCTTCAATGTCCAGAGTTGAGTTTGACGGGTCCAGGGTGTGATTTGAGATGCAGCCCGATGCAGACTCCATACTACCTGAGTGAGAATGACACAGCAACACTGCCTTTCACCTCTTAAGTCAGGAAATAAAGCTGTTTTTTAATATTCAACAGGACTCCTCTGACCTTATCTGTGTCATTACCAGAGAGGAAGAGGCAAAGCGAGAGGGATAACTGGGCCAAATATCTGTCACCAGGTGGGCATTTACTTCTTTTTTCACACCAAGCCTAGTTTTTGTATGGAGGTCAATGATTGTCACATTTGGCCAACA
>NW_019953726.1:0-2212 GCF_002910315.2 Salvelinus sp. IW2-2015
GATTTTTCTAATGTGTTATTGACTGTACGTTTGTTTATCCAATGTGTAACTCTGTGTTTTTGTCGCTTTATGATAACTTGTTCTCAACTGGCCTACCTGGTTAAATAAAGGTMAAATAAAACTCCATGACCTCTCCATCATGGTTGATAATTCCACTGTCCCCCCCTCCCAGAGTACAAAGAACCTTGGCATGAACCTGAACAACACTCTGCCATTCTCTGAAAACATCAAAGCAGTTACTCGCTCCTGCAGGTTCATGCTCTTCAACATCCGTAGAGAGCAGGTCCTAATCCAGGCACTTGTCATCTCCCGTCTTGGCTACTGCAACTCGCTGTTGGCTGGGCTCCCCGCTTGTGCCATCAAATCCCTGCAACTTATCCAAAATTATGCAGCCCGCCTGGTGTTCAACCTTCCCAAGTTCTCACATCACCCCACACTCCACTGGCTCGCCTCCACTACAACACCATGGTACTTGCCTACGGAGCAGCAAGAGGAGCTGCCCTTCCCTACCTTCAAGCTATGCTCAAACCTTAGACCCCAACCCAAGCACTCCATTCTGCCACTTCTAGTCTCTTGGCCCTCCCACCGCTATGGTGGAACCAGCTTCCCCCTGAAGCTAGGACAGCAGGGTTCCTGCCCATCTTCTGAAAACATCTGAAATCCTACCTCTTCAAAGAGTATCCTAAATAATTCCAGAGCAACCCCCCATCCCTTCCTTTCGTGAACTAACACTTGCATTTTACTTTTTTCCCCACTGGCTTTGCTGACAGCTACTTTGAGTAAAAATGTACTTACTATGACTGTGATATGTAGTTGTCCCGCCTAGCTATCTTAAGATGAATATACTAAGTCGCTCTGGATAAATGTCTGCTAAATGACTAAAATGTCAAATGTACCAATACTCCAATATAACAGGATATCGGGTAACAGAGGGCATTATTACACCTTCCCTCTGGTAGCAGTATATTTACCTAACTGATTTAAACATTTTACATTTATTTCACAGCACTCACGGCTGACCCTGGTGACATGGTTGATTGTTATGACAATTCTTTGCTTTTATTTAATTAATTACTATAGGTGTATGCACTCATGGTTCCAAACAGGATTCATAAAAAAAGGAAAACTTCATCACCTGMAGGTTTCTCCATGAAAGAGAACCCAGCATAGCTTCCTTGACAGCTTGAACACAGTCTGCAACTCTGTAACCTTTGAGACTGGGACTGCGGATTGTCTCGGGCTTGTGGCTGTGTAAATCTCTTCTGTTTGTTGCTGTTTTCCATATACCCTGCGACCTGTCCTGGCTGGAACTGTATGGAGTACCAGTGTTAGCCTATGCTGCTACCAAAGCTAATGGAGAGAAAACTGTTTTCTCCAAAATCTTTTAAATCAACAAAAATATGTCTACAAGCAGTTGTTACAGCAACAGGAAAATAGTTTCAAGAGATTTGTCCAAATAATGGTGGATTCAACAAACAAAAGAATGGGCGATCTGACCAGAGAGGTCCACGACCTTAAGAAAAGCTTGCAGTTATCCCTGGGAGAGGTGGATGTCCTGAAAGGGACTTGCAGCAGGATGACAACAAACAAGAGATGACAGGAGCACTGTCTGAATCATCATTTACTGGGAAAACAGATTTTCTTGAGGGACAATCCAGATGTAATAACATTGTTGTGGATGGCATACCAGAGTCTCCACATGAGAACTGTACTGAGTCTGAGGAGAAAGTGAGAAAAACTATCACAGGACCTGGGTAGCTTTATCAGGGATAACAACGGAGAAAATACATTGACTGACTCTATTAGCCAGATAATCAGGGCACTTTGTGAGTTGGTCATTAGTGAGTGTGGGTGTAAGAGATCTGGGGCTGAAGCATTGACCCGGAAGTTTAGGCTTAATCAAACTTCCTCCCAGAGCTTGGGAGGGAGGATGGACATTAGTGGATGTAAGCAATGTCCCCACCTCTCTTCTGGTAGTTTTTATGGCTGGGATAGTTATTTTCGCCTCTGGCACACAGCTTCCCGAATAGAACCTCATTGAAGAAGATGTTGGTTCCTTAAAGTTCCTGGCTCTCTTCCGGCAGCCATCTTGTCCTTGGGACCTTAGGAACTTGGACCACTATTCGCCTTGGTCTGTTCACCTAAAGTGGTTACAGGTTGTCAGTCCTGTGTAGCCTCCAATTCAATCTTCCTATGATCCATCTGCAGCTTT
>NW_019953727.1:0-2210 GCF_002910315.2 Salvelinus sp. IW2-2015
AGTCCAGTGTAATGATTCCGTAAAACAGAGTATGCTACAGTCCCTTATGTCTCAATGAAAGGAGATCCTTGCCCTGAGCTTGGCTACATTATTGTCCAGGGACTGAACGTTTGCGAGTAATATACTTGGAAGCGGAGGGTTGTTTGCTCGCCGCCTGACTAGAACCACACTTCTCCTCTCTTTTCTCTGGCATCAACATTTGGGTGTAGCACCCAGGATGAATGGGGCTGCCTCGGGAAGTCCAAACAAAGGATCCAGATCAGGGAAGTAACAGTTCTGGTCTAATTTCTCGAGTGACCTCCAATCTAATGTCCAAACTTTATTTTTGGTTGTAGGACATAATACTTAACATTCTGAGCAAATAATTTAAGAAATAACACAAAAAAAGCTAACTACAGCACCTTGCCACTATAATGAATACTCAGGGAGAAAAAAGTGTAGATTCTCACGCAGTGCGCGGCAGGTGTTTATTTCGCCTTCGCAGAAGGCAGGAATCGTGGTCAACAGGCAGGCAATGATCATACACAGGTAGGCAAACAGGCAGGTGAATCAAAACTAGGACTGAAGGCTACAACTGATTCTAACAAACGAGCTAGGAAAAGGCTTAGTAGAGTCAAAATGAACAATACCTCACAAAGGCACAAACAGAATGAACTGAACTAAATAAGGAGCTGATGAGACCAGGTGAATAACTAACACAGGTGACATCAATGAACAAAAATGAAAGACAGGGCTACGTTCAAGAACACAAAGAAACAGTGCTACGTTCAAGAACACAACAAAACAGAACACAAGGTTGACTAAGAAAATAAATGCAGACCCTTACAGCCACCTTGTCACCTAAAATCATATGGTAACACCAAAAATAATAACCAGCCTTGAAATTAAGCATATTCTCTCGTCTCAGTCATAAAGTGAAATCTCTCATGATCTTTGCTGCCAGTGAATTTCAGTTGACAGAGCTTGGCACGCTTTGAAATAGAGAAGCAACATGTGGTCTCAAGCCAGGATGGGGAAGGGGGGAAAAAACAATTTAAATTATATTTTCTCCAATCTAACTGTATGAAATTGTTCAAAGAAAGATGGAGTTACTATTTATAACCAACCTAGAGGGAATGCAGTTCTAAATTAGAACCAAATTGAACGATTTTTCAGCGTATATGCATTCAAAGGTTCGTGTTGCTAGCTGAATGCGCTGTATGTGACAGGGGCACGTTTCATTATAAGTTCACTCTACTGTCCTTTATGGTGACACCGACAGCTGTCACACTTTGTTACGTCCGTGGAGGATTGACGGACAAAACGCAGCCATGAAACTTAAGCCTCTCCTTGTTTATTATGAGGAAGGAAACAAAAACAAAGACCTATTCAAAACTAAAAAGACAAACAAACGAGGGAGCTAGACGTATGAAACAGGCTACGAACGTAAATGAGACCAATTAGGCAGATCAAACGAAAGCCTATGCTACCTAAGTATGCTCATCAAGACAAGAAATAGCTGTCTTAATGGAACTCAGGGCACGCATAGACTGCCAGACTACACCAACATAGACACAGCTAGACAATACCTCAACCAAACATACACTACACCAACCCTCCTTACCAATCACCAAAACCGTAAGACCACTTCCCTTCACGACGCCTGACCTAATAAATAATAAAAGTAAAAAACAAAGATACAAAGGCAGGGAGCATAACCCTCTGTCGACACCGCGCACCACCAGTCTAGGGAGGGTCTGGTGGGCTTTCCTTCCACGGTGCTCGGGCGCGGCTGGTGTCCCACCGACAGCCTGAACGCCTCCTTAGCTTCCTCCAAATGACGCCCAATTACCCAGGATTAAGGCAGCCCGGCTAAGGGCCCGACTAAGGCACTCCGATGGGCAGTCCGGACTAAGGCAGCTCCGGATAAGGCACCCGACTAAGGTCAACCCGGAATAAGGCAAGGTACCAGGAGCACAGGTAAGGGCAGCACCAAGAAAGAGAGCACCAGGATAAAGGCAGTCGAAGACTCTCCGACGAGGGACTGCAGCTCCGGACTGGGACTGGGCCAGAGCTGCAGTCTGAGGGATGCGCCCGGACTGAGGGACTGCACTCGGACTGAGGAACTGCAGCTCCGGAGAGGACTGAGCTCGGACGAGACTGCATCCGACGAGGACTGCAGCTCGGACTGGGATGCAGCTCCGATGAAGGCTGCAGCTCCGACTGAAGGG
>NW_019953728.1:0-2210 GCF_002910315.2 Salvelinus sp. IW2-2015
TTTCCGGGTCGGGTTTTTCAATGACTGAAACAACTTAATGTTCAACGTACCTTGCGCTATACACATGGACACAGTAAATAAAATGGTCTATAATCTATTTTATTAACATCCACATCACTCCACGTATACTTGACAACATTCAATGCTAATTGTCTTTATTCCACACTACTGAAAAAAGCCATGACCTCAAATCACCTATATTTCAAACATTCAGCCTGCACAAACGATTACATGTTTTATATTCCACTGCCTCACCATATAAGTTAATTATTGCCACTACATATTAAACAAAGGGGTGTACATTTGGTTATTGATATTTCTATTTACAACAATTACTGTAACATTTAGATATCATAGTGATTCATGCACCAAAGCTGACCAGATTTGGGTACAATATCATTGACAATGTTTCCTGCTTTTAAAAATATCAGGAGTTCATTCTCAGATGTGCCATCCAAATGCAATGACATTGGGACTGGGCCCCATCCAACAACATGGCTATCGATGAACCAGAAAAGAGAAAGCTCCGCAGGTGAGTGGAAAGTTACTACGATATTGCAAAGAGTTGGTTGTTGATTGTCTCAAGGGAGGGCAGTCAACAAGTTTGGTCTTAGCCAGTTGCTTGCCATTTGATCACAACTTTATTTGAGCATGTTCTTCCGTATTGTAGGCGAGTTCTTGTTTGGCTCGTTTCAAGGGGACGAGAGTTCTAGAAGCTAGTGAGTTTTAGGAAGACGAGAGTTCTAGAAGCTAGTGAGTTTTAGGATTCTATAGAAAGAAAAAGGAGAAAAGATACGATTGTATATTATTATTTAGAAATGTTTTTTTTTCTTCTTTTTAATTGTTGACAGCCAGTAGACACCATGTTTATATTGTAGTTGATTATATTGGGAAATGAAGTTGTTTTCGGTTGGTGGTGAGCAAACTTGTCCAACAGAAATATAGGATATATTTGTTGTCTTAATTAAGGGGGGAGGTGTTACAGGCTTTGGTATTTCTGTATATAGCACGTATAGCTCGTTAGCACGTATAGCTCGCTAGCACATAGGGCTCACTGATTAGTGTCACCTCGTTAATCAGTATGTGTTACACCTGTGCTGGCTTGTCCATCTCGTTATGGTTGAATATTGCATCCAAATGTTAATATTTTAATCAATGGATTTTCCTTAGGATGCTCATTAGTCTTTCAGTTGTTAATCTTCTGTTTTTTATCCTCTGTTTGTTGTGTACTAAATATTTCTGTTTATTTTCATTTGTTTTTTCCTGTGAAGCCATTGTGTTGCATCCATGTCTGAAATGTGCTGTATAAATAAATCTTGATTTGAACATATTGCAGAACAAAGTAACCTCTATTTTATTTAACCTTTATTTAACTAGGCAAGTCAGTTAATAACAAATTCTTATTTACAATGATTGCCTACCAGGGAACAGTGGGTTAACTGCCTTGTTCAGGGGCAGAACAACATATTTTTACCTTGTCAGCTCTAACCACTAGGCTACCTGCCGCCCTCTTGCAAAACCAATGAGCACATATCTTGGTCCATCTTAGTATGAAGAACAGTATAAATTCAGTATATCTACCACTATGTCAAAATAGTGCCTGGTATGTAAGTTTAGTATCACTTTACAACCAACCCAGTGCATTTGTTGAAACTGAAAAGTTCTGAAATCAACAATTCGTTAAAGGATTCGAAAACTGAAACAAACAATTGGATTAAACAGATCAATCCCATTGGACATTAGGTTTGATTCAGACCCTGCAGGGCTTAGATTAAACTAGGACATTTAAGTAGCTTTCCTGAACGTGGCTTAAATTTGGCTTAGTTAGTCGGAGACTGGAGTCTTGGAGTCAGGTAAGTAAGCCTCAATGATAACACCTGGGTTAATCCTGATTAGGTTCCGTATGAACATCTGGGTTAATTATGATTAGGTTCAGTATGAACACCTGGGTTAATCCTGATTAGGTTCAGTATGAACACCTGGGTTAATCCTGATTAGGTTCAGTATGAACACATGCTGTTGGTCTAATGGTGCTCATTAAAACCCAGAATAGAAAACACCAATACTGGTGTGAATCTTGAGACGAAACAATGACAGAAGCTAAAATAATTTGTTAAAAAAAACTTTAGTCTGTATGAAAAAACGCTCCAAAACAAATGTCAAACCATCCAGTTATTGAAGGTAAAACCACACTGCTGCTACTGAGCAGT
>NW_019953729.1:0-2210 GCF_002910315.2 Salvelinus sp. IW2-2015
GGGAAAGAATCAGTGACAGTGCAGCTTAACTGCAAGATTGCAACACAAATCACTAGCCTGTATTCAGTGAGAGGGCCTGTGTGGTCCCAATCTGGGATTAAGGCGGCTTCTTTTCCAAGTTTAAAAGGAAAAACATGTCAAACATTGGCCATGCTATATCCAATTGAAGCAGGATTTGTGCCAGCTCCAAAACAACTGTTTAAAACCTGCGGAATACGGAGAATAAACGAGCCACGACTTCGGGGAAAATCCGTTTTGAATTGTAAATCGGCTCTTTCTAGGCTACGACCTGAAGGATCAATGACGTGACAATGTTTTTTTCCGAAACTTCCCCAGTTGTTGTGAAAGCACCATAAATCCATACAAACCAGACTTTGATGACAAAATTTGCCACGAAGGAACCACGCCGCCACCTTCCTCCATTCAAGTGAAAAGCCACAGCACACAAGTGAGACCCAAAATTTATTGTATGCTGCTGCATAAAATATCTGTAATATGCAGGGAGATACCACTACCGTTCAAATTGGGGCACTTAGAAAAAAACATATATTTGTCCATTAAAATAACATCAAATTGATCAGAAATACAGTGATAGACAATGGTTAATGTTGCGTAAAGACTATTGTGCGGGAAACAGAAATTTTTAAGTGGAATTATCTACATTAGGCGTTACAAGACGGCCCATTATCAAGCAACCATCACTCTCGTGTTCCAATGGCACGTTGTGTTGAGCTCATCCAAGTAATCATTTTCAAAGCTAACTGATTATTAGAAAACGCCTTTCGATATATTATCAGCACAGCTTGAAAGAACTGTTGTTCGATTAAGAAGCATAAAACTGTCCTTATAGACCAGTTGTGTATCTGAGAAGCATCGGGCATTTGTGGGTTCGATTACAGGCTCAAAATGGCCAGAAAAAAATAACTTTCTTCTGAAACTCGTCAATATATTCTTGTTCTGAGAAATGAAGGCTATTCCATGCGAGAAATTGCCAAMAATCTGAAGACCTCGTACAACGCTGTGTACTACTCCCTTCACAAAACAGCGCAAACTGGCTCTAACCAGAATAGAAAGAGGAGTGGGAGGCCCCGGTGTACAACTGAGCAAGAGGACAAGTACATTATAGTGTCTAGTTTGAGAAACAGACGCCTCACAAGTCCTCAACTGGCAGCTTCATTAAATAGTACCCGCAAATCACCAGTCTCAACGTCAACAGTGAAGAGGCGACTACGGGATGCTTGCCTTCTAGGCAGAGTTGCAAAGAAAAAGCCATATCTCAGACTGGCCAATAAAAAGAAAAGATTAAGATGGGCTAAAGAACACAGACACTGGACAGAGGAAGATTGGAAAAAAAGTGTTATGGACTGACAAATCTAAGTTTGAGGTGTTTGAGGTGAAGAACATTCATGACACGCAGAAAAAAAGAAAAGATGCTGGAGGAGTGCTTGACGCCATCTGTCAAGCATGGTGGAGGCAATATGATGGTCTGGGGGTGCTTTGGTGGTGGTAAAGTGGGAGATTTGGACAGGGTAAAAGGGATCTTGAAGAAACTCACTCCATTTTGCAATGCCATGCCATACCCTGTGGACGGCGCTTAATTGGAGCCAATTTCCTCCTACAACAGGACAATGACCCAAAGCACAGCTCCAAACTATGCAATAACTATTTAGGGAAGAAGGAGTCAGCTGATATTCTGTATATAATGGAGTGGCAAGTACAGTCACCGGATCTCAACCCTATTGGGCTGTTGAGCTGTTGTGGGAGCAGCTTGACCGTATGATACGTAAGAAGTGCCCATTAAGCCAATCCAACTTGTGGGAGGTGCTTCAGGAAGCATGGAGTGAAATCTCTTCAGATTACCTTGACAAATTGACAACTAGAATGCCAAAGGTCTGCGAGGCTGTAATTGCTGTAATTTCTGCAAATGGAGGATTATTTTACAAAAACAAAGTTTGAAGGACACAATTATTATTTCAATTAAAAYTCATTATTTATAAACTTGTCAATGTCTTCATTATATTTCCTATTCATTTTACAACTCATTTCATGTATGTTTCCATGTAAAACAAGGATATTTCTAAGTGACCCCAAACTTTTGAATGGTAGTGTATGTATACCGTACCTAAGAAAGTAATACTAAGTGTATGTTGTGTAGTAAGATGTTAGTAGCTCATGTGCCTCACCCTAATAATTTGGTCTATTTACCCCTC
>NW_019953730.1:0-2209 GCF_002910315.2 Salvelinus sp. IW2-2015
CCAAACCACACCACCACCAACCAACCCACACCACCACCCAACCAACCCACACCACCCAACCCACACCAGTCAACCCACCACCACCCAACCTACACCACCACCCCAACATATCACACAGTCACCAAGGTCTCCAAACCAGTGCATCGGTCAGGAAAACAGACACATTGAATTCCAGTCATTACTGGTAATGTATTGACTATGATGAGAGGTCTGAGTAGACATTGAAAAGGTTGTATAAATGGGAGAATCATTAAGTCTCACACACACAACTCAGCAGAAGCCTTTGCACGGCTATAGGATGACTGAGGTAATACGGAGCTAGCTAGCTCATGTGACTCACACATTGTGATTCTCTCTCTGCTGCTTTAGGTTTGGTTCTCAGAGTTAATCTCCATCACAATATAAACCCTGATCAAATCCCTCCACTGTAGGAGGAGTGCTGGAATTACTCTGTGTGTGTGTGTGTGTGTGTGTGTGTGTGTGTGTGTGTGTGTGTGTGTGTGTGTGTGTGTGTGAGTGTGAGAGAGAGAGAAACAGACAGGATAGTGTATGCTGGTCTATTCCTTGTATAGTCTGTAGGATGTATGAGGGATATCGTAGAGAAGGTTACCAGACAGGTTATCGTAGAGAAGGTTACCATAGAGAAGGTTACCGTAGAGAAGGTTACCATAGAGAAGGTTACCGTAGAGAAGGTTACCAGACAGGTTATCGTAGAGAAGGTTACCATAGAGAAGGTTACCGTAGAGAAGGTTACCAGACAGGGTTACCAGACAGGGTTACCAGACAGGAGGTTACCATAGAGAAGGTTACCATAGAGAAGGTTACCATAGAGAAGGTTGTCGTAGAGAAGGTTACCAGACAGGAGGTCAGAGAAGGTTACCAGACAGGAGGTTATTGAGAAGGTTACCAGACAGGAGGTTACCAGACAGGAGGTTACCAGACAGGAGGTTACCAGACAGGAGGTTACCAGACAGGAGGTTACCATCTCCTGTCTGGTAACCCTTCTCTCTGACTCTGTTCTACTCCCTCGGTACCTCCTGTCTGGTAACACTCCTGTCTTCGGTAACCTGCTCTAACGTAACCTGTCTGGATAACCTCCTGCTATGACCTCCTGTCTGCGTAACCCTTCCGTCTGTAACCTCCTGTCTGGTAACCTTCTCTTGATGGCCTGTCTGTACCTCCTGTCTGGTAACCTTCTCTCATGAGCCTGTCTGGTAACGTCCTGTTCTGGTTAACCTCCCGTCCTGGTCACCTCCATGGTCTGGGTAACCTTCTCTACGAAACCTGTCTGTGAACCTCTTCTCTATGACCTCCTTGTCTGAGTAACCCTCCTGTTCTGGATACTCCTGTTTGTAACGCTTCTACTACGCTAACCTGTCGTCGTAACCTTCTCTATGTGCCGTCGGTAACTTCCTGTAGCTTGGTACCTCCGCTTGATCCGTCGCCTCACCTCTCTCTTCTCGAGTCACCTTCTCGTACCCTCTTAACCTCCCTGTCATGTAACACCTCCATGCTCTTGGACCTACCATACGCTGTCTGGTAAACCTCCTGCTGTGTAACCGACCTAACCTGTCTGGTAACCTCCTGTCTCGGTAAACCTCCTGTCTGGTAATCCTGCGTAACCTATCGTCCTTCTCACGATAAACCCTGTCTGGTAACCTCCGTTTGTAACCTCATGTCACTGGTAACCTTCTCTACGACACCTGTCTGGTAACCTCCTGTCTCGTAACCTCATGTCTGTAAACCTTCTCTCACGATAACCTAGGTCTCGGTAACCTTCTCTCATGATCTCCTTCTGTAACCTCCTGTCTGCTAACCTCCTGCTCTGAACCTCGCCTGTGTAACCCTCCCTCGTACACCTCCTGTCTGCGTAACCTCATGTCTGGTACACTTTCAATTACCTCCTGCTCTGGGTACGGAACCTTCTCTCACGACAACCTGTCTGGTAACCTCTTCTATGAACCCTTCTTCTATCGTAACCTTCTCTATGGTAACCTCCCTGCTCTGGTCAAACTCCCTGTCTGGTAGTAACCTCTCATAGACCTCCCTTCTGGTAACCTCATGCTCTAGGGTACACCTTCTCAATAACCTTCCTGTTGTACGGTAAGAACCCCTTCTCCTATGACCTCCATGTCTGGTAACCCCTTCTCTACGACAACCTGTCTGAACCGGTCTCTATGAACCTTTCTCTTTGGTAACCTTCTCCTAT
>NW_019953731.1:0-2208 GCF_002910315.2 Salvelinus sp. IW2-2015
GTTGGTTTGAGGTTTATAAAAACGGGTTACAGAAGGCTAACATCTCTTCAAGGTTTGTGATGAAGGACACCTGATGAAGCCGTCTTCATAGTCATGTTCAGTGGGGTGATGAAGGTTCATGAGTCAGTTGTTCAGTGGGGTGGATGAAGGTCTTCGAAAGTCTGTTCAGATGGGGTGATGAAGGTCTTCATGAGGTCGTGTTCAGTTGGGGTGATGAAAGGTCTTCATGAGTCGTGTTCAGTGGGGTTTGAAGGTCTTCAATGAGTTTCATGTTTCGAGTGGCGTGATGTAAGGTCTCTTTCATGAGTCATGTTCAGTGGGTGATGTGGGGTGATGAAGGTCTTCATGAGTCGTGTTCAGTGGGGTGATGAAGGTCTTCATGAGTCGTGTTCAGTGGGGTGTTGAAGGTCTTCATGAGTCATGTTCAGTGGGGTGATGAAGGTCTTCATGAGTCATGTTCAGTGGGGTGATGAAGGTCATCATGAGTCGTGTTCTGTGGGGTGATGAAGGTCTTCATGAAACGTGTTTATTGGAGTGTAATGATACAGACCATTCAGACAGAAATACAGAGCCTTTCAAAAGTATCTGCATCACATGTTATTGTGTTACAAGGTGGGATTAAAAGGGATTTCATTGTCATTTCTTGTCAACAATCTACACAAAATACTCTGTAATGTCAAAGAATATATATATTTAGATTGATAGAAATTAAATAACTAAATAGTCGTTCCATAAGTATTCAGCCCCCCGAGTTAATACTTAAACACCTTTGGCAGCGATTACAGCTGGGAGTCTTCTTGGGTAAGTCTCTAAGAGCTTTACACACCTGGATTGTACAATATTAGCCCACTGTTATTTTCATAATTCTTCAAGCTCTGTCAATATGTTGGGGGTCATGGCTAGACAGTCATTTAAGTCTTGCCATAGATTTCCAAGCAGATTTAAGTAAGAACTGTAACTTGGCCACTCAGGAACATTCATTGTCATCTTGGTGAGCAACTCCAGTGTAGATTTGGCCTTGTGTTGTAGGTTATTGTCCTGTTGAAAGCTGAATTCCTCTCCCAGTGTCTGGTGTAAAGCAGACTGAACAGGGGTTTCCTCTAGGATTTTGTCTGTTCTTAGCTACATCCTGTTTCTTTTCATCCTGAAAAACACCCCAGTATTTGCTGATGACAAGCAGACCCATACCATGATGCAGCCACCACCATGCTTGAAAATAAGGAGGCAGTTACTCAGTGATGTGTTGGGTTTGCCCCAAACATGAGGCTTTGCATTTAGGCCAAAAAGTGTCTTCCTTTGTAGATGTTTTTTACAGTATTACTTTAGTACCCTGTTGCAAATAATATGCATGTTTTGGAATAGTTGGAATATTTATTCTGTATATTTGTATTATTTTCACTCTGTCATTTAAGTCATTATTATGGAGTCACTACAATGTTGTTGATCCATCCTCAGTTTTCTCCCATCACAGATATTGAACTCTGTAACTGTTTTAAATTCACCAATGTCCTGATGGTAACATCCCTGAGCCGTTTCATTCCTGTCCTGCAGCTCAGTTCAGAAGGACGACTGTATCTTTGATGTGTCTGGGTGGTTTAATACGTAATCCACAGAATAATTATTAACTTGACCATGCTTAAAGAGATTTTAAATGTCATATTTTATTATTGTTACCCATCTACCAACCACTGCCCTTCTTTATGAGGCTTTCAGAAACATCCCTGGTCTTTGTATATAGTTGAATCTGTGCTTGAAATGCGTTACTTGACTGAGGGACCTTCCAGATGTAGTATCTATGGGGGACAGGTCCACTTTGACATTACAGAGTATTTTCAGTAGATTGTTGACAAAACATTACAATTAAATCTATTTTAATCCCAGCATGTAACACAATAGAGAAATCCAAGGGGTATGAACACTTTTGCAAGGCTCTGTAGGTTATGTAGAATAGACAATCGTGTCAGCCAGGGTAGGCGTCAATTCCACATAAACCAGTCAATTCAGGATGTAAACTGAAATTCCAATTCAATAACTGGAAAAGGGCATCTACTTTCAATGACTTCACAATGAACAGAATAGTAATTTTATTTATTTTATTGACTGACTTGAATATGAATTGACTACAACCCTGGAGTCAGCTCTATACAAGAAATGACTATCAGAGAAATTATAACTGGAGAGACTGTTAGATGTAGAAACATCTGCTGT
>NW_019953732.1:0-2208 GCF_002910315.2 Salvelinus sp. IW2-2015
AGATTGCGGTGGTCAGTCCAGATGAGAAAAGGGTATTTAGCCCCCTCAAGCCAGTGTCTCCACACCTTCAGGGCTTTTACCATAGCTAGTAACTCCCGGTCCCCCACATCATAGTTCCGCTCCGCCGGCTCCAGCTTCTTAGAAAAGAAAGCACAGGGACGGAGCTTCGGTGGTGTGCCCGAGCGCTGTGATAGCACGGCTCCAACACCAGCCTCGGACGCATCCACCTCCACTATGAACGCTAACGAAGGGTCCGGATGCGCCAACACTGGAGCCTCAGTAAACCTTGCCTTCAACTGGTTGAAGGCTCCATTTGCCTCGGCCGACCACCGTAGACACACCGGGCCCCCCTTCAGCAGTGAGGTAATGGGTGCCGCCACTTGGCCAAAACCCCGGATAAACCTCCGGTAGTAATTGGCAAACCCTAAAAACCGCTGCACCTCCTTTACCGTGGTTGGAGTCGGCCAATTACGCACGGCGTTAACGCGGTCACACTCCATCATCACCCCCGAGGTGGAAATGCGATAACCCAGGAAGGAAACGGCTGGTTTGGAGAACACACATTTCTCAGCCTTGACGTACAGGTCATGCTCCAGCAGTCGCCTAAGCACCCTGCGCACCAGGGAGACATGCGCGGCGCGTGTTGCAGAATAGATCAAGATGTCATCAATATATACTACCACACCCTGCCCCTGCAAGTCCCTGAGAATCTCATCTACAAAGGATTGGAAGACGGCTGGAGCATTCTTCAACCCATACGGCATGACGAGGTACTCATAGTGGCCTGATGTGGTACTAAACGCTGTTTTCCACTCGTCTCCTCCCCGAATACGCACCAGATTATACGCGCTCCTGAGGTCCAGTTTTGTGAAAAAACGTGCTCCGTGGAATGATTCCATCGCCGTAGCGATGAGAGGTAGTGGATAACTAAATCCCACTGTGATTGAATTTAGACCTCGATAATCAATGCACGGACGCAGTCCTCCCTCCTTTTTCCTCACAAAAAAAGAAACTCGAGGAGGCGGGTGACATGGAGGGCCGAATGAACCCCTGTCCCAGAGCTTCCGTGACATATGTCTCCATAGCCAACGTCTCCTCCTGTGACAATGGGTACACGTGACTCCAGGGAAGTGCAGCGTTCTCCTGGAGGTTTATCACGCAATCCCACCGTCGATGAGGTGGTAATTTAGTCGCTTCTTTCTTACTAAAAGCGATAGCCAAATCGGCATATTCTGGGGGAATGCGCACAGTGGAAACCTGGTCTGGACTCTCCACCGATGTGGCACCGATGGAAACTCCCACACACCTACCTGAACACTCATCTGACCACCCCTGAAGAGCTCCCTGTCGCCAGGAAATGAGGGGATTGTGAATGGCTAGCCAGGGAACCCCCAAMACCACTGGAAACCCAGGTGAATCGATAAGGTAAAAGCTGATCTGCTCCCTATGATCCCCCTGGGTTACCATGTCCAGCGGAATCGTGGCCTCCCTGACCAACCCTGATCCTAACGGTCGGCTATCTAGGGAGTGCACGGGAAAAGGTGGGTCTATCTGCACCAGCGGAATACCCAACTTACGGGCGAGTCCGCGATCCATAAAACTCCCAGCTGCGCCTGAATCGACTAGCGCCTTATGCTGAAGAGAGGGAAAAAACGCAGGGAAAAAAATAACCAAAAACATGTGACCAACAGGGAGCTCTGGGTGAGTCTTGTGCCTACTCACCTGGGGTGGCCGAGGAGTATTCCGCCTGCCATCYCGACTCCCAGATGGACTCCTCCAGCACCGGTCCGAAGTGTGTCCTCTCCGGCCACAGTAGGTGCAARAAGAGCCACCTCCTCCGGTCCCCCTAGATGCAGCTCCTCCCAACTCCATCGGAGTTGGAGCGGGAGGGCTGGGAGGTGGAATGGACAGGACCCCCTMTGAACGCCCGCGGGCAGCTAGCAAGTGATCTAGTCGGATCGACATGTCTATCAGTTCATCGAGGGAGAGTGTGGTGTCCCGACAAGCTAGCTCCCGACGGACGTCCTCCCGGAGGCTGCAACGGTAATGGTCTATTAAGGCCCTGTCATTCCACCCCGCACCAGCAGCCAAGGTCCGGAACTCTAAAGCGAACTCCTGGGCGCTCCTCGTCTCCTGTCTGAGGTGGAACAGACGCTCACCCGCCGCTCGGCCCTCTGGTGGGTGGTCGAACACAGCCCGAAACCGGCG
>NW_019953733.1:0-2208 GCF_002910315.2 Salvelinus sp. IW2-2015
GTCGCCGGAAGCTCTGGACTGAGAACTGTTGCCGGAAGCTCTGGACTGGGAACTGTCGCCGGAAGCTCTGGACTAGGAACTGTCGCCGGAAGCTCTGGACTGTGGAGGCGCACTGGAGGCCTGATGCGTGGGACCGTACAGGTGGCACCGGGCTGATGACACGCACCTCAGGGTGAGTGCGGGGAGGAGGCACAGGACGTACTGGACTGTGGAGGCGCACTGGAGGTCTAGAGCGTAGAGCTGGCACAACCCGTCCTGGCTGGATGCTCACTTTAGCCCGGCAAGTGCGGGAAGCTGGCACAGAACGCACTGGGCTGTGAAGGCGCACTGGAGATACAGCGCGTAGACCCGGCGTAGGATATCCTGGTCCAAGGAGGCGTACTGGAGACCAGGAGCGCTGAGCCGGCACAACCCGTCCTGGCTGGAAGCTCATTTTCGCACGGCAAGTGCAGAGAGCTGACACCGAGCGCACCGGGCTGTAAATGCGCACTGGAGACACTGTGCGTATCACCGCATAACATGGTGCCTGAACGGTCACACGCTCCTTAAAGTGAGTGCGGGGAGTTGGCTCTGGTCTGAAACCTGGCTCCGCCAACCACACCGTGTCCCCCCCCCAAAAAATATTTTGGGGCTGCCTCTCGAACTTGCGTCTTGGTTGCAAACCCCGGAGTCGTCGTTGATCCTCCTTCGCTGCCGTCTGCTTCCATGGCAGGGTCTTGTCCCCTGCCATATTCTCCTCCCATGTCCATGATGTCCTCCACTCCTTTTTCTCCCGGGCCCAGAGTGCCTTCTCCTCCTGGCCACGCTGCTTGGTCCTTTGGTGATGGGATATTCTGTCACGTTGTTCGTAGTAATGATCGGACCAAGGCGCAGCGTACGTTGAGTTCCACATAATTTTAATGAAAGTGAAACTAAAGTAAATACAAAAACAAAATAAAGAACAAACGAACCGTGATGACAATGCAGTGCTAAACAGGCAACTACACAGAAACAATATCCCATAACCCACAGGTGGAAAAAATGCTACTTAAGTATGATCCCTAATTAGAGACAACGATTACCAGCTGCCTCTAATTGGGAATCATACWAAAACACCAACATAGAAAAATAAACCTAAAACCCCACATAGAAATAATAAACTAGACTAAACACCCCTAGTCACGCCCTGACCTACTCTACCATTGAAAATACAGGCTTTCTATGGTCAGGACGTGACAGACAGACTACGGTTTGCAACTTCACATGGGGACAAAGATCGTACTTTTTGGAGAAATGTCCTCTGGTCTGATGAAACAAACTAGTTCAAATAAATGTCAGGAATTGTGAAACTGAGTTTAAATGTAATTATATTTTAACTCAGTTTTCACAATTCCAGACATTTACATCCTAGTACGAAATTCCATTTTGTCTTAGGTCAGTTAGGATAACCAGCTTTATTTTAAAGAAATGTGGAAATGTCAGAATAATAAAGTACAGAGAATGGATTGTATTTCAGCTTTTTTCTTCATCACAATTCCCCAGTGGGTTCAGAAAGTTTACATACCTCAATTAGAATTTGTGGTAGCATTGCACGTTAAATTGTTACTTGGGTCAAACGTTTCGAGGAGCAATTCAAACCTTCCCCACAATAAGTTGGGTGAATTTTTGGCCGCATTCCTCCCTGACAGAGCTGGTGTTAACTGATCAGGTTTGTAGGCCTCCCTCGCTCGCACACGCTTTTTCAGTTCTGCCACAACATTTTCTACAGGATTGAGGTCAGGGCTTTGTTGATGGCCACTCAATACCTTGACCTTGGAAGCTTTTGGAAGTATGCTGGGGTTCATTGTCCATTTAGAAGACCCTTGCGACCTAGCTTTAACTTCTGACTGATGTCTTGAGACTGTTGCTTGAATTTATATTCCACATATTTTCCTCCCTCATAATGCATCCTATTTTGTGACAACGTGCACTCAGTCCCCTCCTGCAGCAAAGCACCCCCAAACATGTATGCTCGCCACCCCGTGCTTCCGGTTGGATGGTGTTGCTTTGGCTTGCCAAGCCTCCAACTTTTTCCTCCAAACATTAACGATTGTATTATGGCCTAAACAGTTCTATTTGTTTCATCAGACCAAAAAGTACAATCTTTGTCCCGTGTGCAGTTGCAAACGTGTCTGGCTTTTTTTATGGCGGTTTTTTGAAGGCAGTGGCTTCTTCCTTGAGAGCGGCCTT
>NW_019953734.1:0-2208 GCF_002910315.2 Salvelinus sp. IW2-2015
TATCTCTATCCTAAGGTGTCATATGGGTCTAAGAGGTCATACTTTCTCAGATGTACAAGGCCTGCTGCAATGTCTAATATTTGCCAAGACCTGTACAAGACTGTGAATGATCATTGGGCCATGCCATTTTCCATCCACTTCATTCGAAAACACACCCGGGGATCGTTTGATCCGCTGGCGTAATCTAAGACAGTTGATAGCAGCATGGGGAGCAGGGTATTCCACTCAACCCAGGAGACTATGAGAAGTGCAGTGTCCGAGAGAAGAAAACAAGTGGCCGGCTTTTGATCTACACTGACTGCTGAGTATGTCATTCAAAGTCAACTTTGAACTCTGCATTTTGTTGTTGATATGATCATCCCAAACTGTAGGGTATTTTCCTTGTAATAAAAGAACAACGTATTGCTTTTAAACAAAGCAATAGGGTAGTAATTAATTCCTCAAATAGTTGTAGACATTTTGTATGGAGAAATAAAGTACACAGACAACCCCTTATGTCCCACGATGGGACTTTCCCCATTCATTCACTGCAGAATCTAAATGTCCTGAGGTGCAGGTGTCCGCATATTATTTGCTCCGAAGAGTACAATTGCAATCCAAGTAAGCTATGCCTGTGGCTATAAACTGAATGAACCCAACTGTTCTTGCGAAGATCTTTTCGCTCCTGTTGCAGCCTGGCGACTGGTGAGATGTTCTGGCAGCATAGACATGCGTGTGCGTCACACACAGCCACACAGCCACCCTCAGGACCAGCCACTGTTTAATGGCAGCTCTCTCTGTGGCTCAGAACGGAAATCAATAAGTGTGTTCAGCCTGCCTGCCTCAGGGTAGCTGGAGCTGTTTAGATGCATTCACAACTCCTAGTGGACTCCTGAGACTGAAAGAGCGTCTGGGCTAATAAAGTTAGTAAAGGAAAATCCACTTATCAAAAAAGAGTCTGTGAATACATTCAATTAAAACATTAAACAAAAGCAAAAAGAAATTAAAAAACATTATTTTTCAGAACATCATGAGAATTGGAGAAAGAACATAATTGTATAGAACATGTTTGTACCAGTAGGCTAACCATCATGTGGTAGCTCATTTGTAGTTGAGTAGCACAAGATGGGAATCTGGCCAATTTTTTTTTACACTGAGCACACTGCTCATAAACATCCATATAAGTCAAAATGTTTATTAAAAACACTTAAAATTAAGTTAGTAGCTTATATCGGTATTCTTTTCCAGGCCTCCTCATCTCTGTCTTCCCCTCCATAAGAGCCTGGCTCAACATGAACAACATTCTCCCCACCTTGGGTAAGTCATCAATGTCTCCCATTTTTTTGACATCAAGGTAATCCATCTGCAATGAGTTTATTTACTTTTTTTGTGAACATAATTTCCCCTTCCCTGCACAGGAAACTTCAGAGTGCATCCTATGCTGCCAACCCTCCTGGCCCTGAGCAACCTGCAGAGACATTGAAACGAGAAGGTAAATGTCAGATGGCCATGTTTGTAGTTTTTAGTCAATTGCTGTAGTCACCAGTATTGTGGTCAGTTATAGTTTGAAGTCATACAATTCATTGGATAGAATAAAAACTTTATTAAAAACTAAAGGGCAATTTCTAAGTTCTAAGTAAAAGGCCTTATAACTCTTCAGGCTGGGCCAGACAGGACATGATAATAAACTCTGCCAGGAGAGTGTGTGACGAAAGAGCATGCCCATTACATTAGAAAATACTCATCACACTCACTCCTTTATACTCTTTGATGAGATGGAGATTACTTTGAACAGCAGCAATTGGGCTGGAGAGAGCTATGTCTGAAGGATGCTGCACAGGCACCACAGTCACTTACCATAGCAGTTTGTCTATTCTATAATAGAATGATGTGGAGAGATGGCTAGACTAAGTTGTATAAGCTACAGACAGCTAAGGCCAGCCAAACACTGCATAGCCAGTAGTGTTTATTAGGTTACAATGACCTTTACAAGTGGTCATTTCTCAGACAGGCATGAACTGATAATGCATATTGTATTCACATTGTATTAATGTGCACACATAATTCACTTCAGGTAGTGGTTTTATAACAGTATGCTTCATAGATACTCTCATTGTTCAATGTGACCCAGAGGTTGTTGTGTTCCGTTCTCTGAAAGTGACTCAGAGCCAGCTGAATCTAGAGGGCTCTAAGAGCCGGGTAGGGACATTTGTTGACGCCGGACCAATC
>NW_019953735.1:0-2204 GCF_002910315.2 Salvelinus sp. IW2-2015
TGTTACTCACAGTGTTGAGTGTAATCTCCAGGTTCAGGGTCCCTCCAGTAGACTGTGTGTTGAGGGGGTAGGTGAGGAGCGTGGGGTGTGTGTGTGTGACCGTTACATTCGGTCCGTTAACGGGAGAGAACCGGACAGACAGAACGTCTAGTTCCTCGCGGAGCACCGGGACACTCCACACACACGCCGACGACACGTTGTTATGAAGACCTGCCTCGGCAACCMCAGAACCGTTGCCTGGTGAYGTTGTCGTGCTGCTGTTGCCATGGAGCCTGTTAAGGTAATCGTCTCCAGACATACCCACGCTCTGAGGCTTACAACCCACTGACACACACACACACACACACACACAGACACACACACACACACACAAAGTACAACCACTGTTAACGCATCACCTCACATATGGTGTGTGTGTGTGTGTGTGTGTGTGTGTGTGTGTGTGTGTGTGTGTGTGTGTGTGTGTGTGTGTGTGTGTGTACCTGTGTAGTTGGCTGAGATGCTGAAGGCTGTGGTTCGGTTGCTATGGTAACTATCCACGGTGACGCGTATCCAAGTATTCCATGGGGGAGCGAGGAGAACGGCCGAGCAGCCAATCAGAGAACAGTTCACCCTCACAAGCCCCCCCTGGGGGGAGGAGGAGCCTAGCGTGAGGGACAATGAACAGTCTCCGTTCACAAGCCCCTCCCCCCAGGTACAGCCACTCACAGACACCGAGAGAGACGACACGAACTCTGGAACAAACACCCTGACAGAGAGACAGAGACAGAGAGAGAGAGAGAGAGAGAGACAGAGAGAGAGAGAGACAGAGAGAGAAAGTGAAGGAAAAGCCAACAAGTGCTCAGCATATGTGGGAACTCCTTCAAGACTGTTGGAAAAGCATTCCTCGTGAAGCTGGTTGAGAGAATTTCAAGGTTGTCAAGGCAAAGGGTGGCTACTTTGAAGAATCTAAAATATATTTTGATTTGTTTAACACCTTTTTTTCATTACTACATGATTCCATATGTGTTATTTCATTAGTTTTAATGTCTCCACTACTATTCAACAATGTAGAAAATAGTAAAAAATTAAGAAAAACCCTTGAATGAGAAGGTTTGTCCAAACTTTTGAACAATGTTCAAAGGACCTCTGTGCAACCTCTGACCTCTGTGCAACCTCTGACCTCCGTGCAACCTAAAAATGTACGTTTCCAGAACAGGTACAATATTTACTTCTGTTCTCAGAACGTTTAAAAAACATTCAGTTTTACCAGTCAGGAAACTAATGGCTTTGTTCCCACAACCAATGTGAAACCAAARGCACACGTCCCCACAACTTCCAAGGATCCGAATGTGCTAGCTGGGTTGTTAGACCGTAGTAGACAGACTTTCAGGTGTGACTGGTTTTTATCATGATGCCTGACTGTTCAAATCCCTTCCTCATTGCTCTCTAAAGCTGGAGTTACACCAAGCGACTTTCACACAACTTCAGGTCAACTGAGTTGCTCAGCTCAGTACAGTAACCCTGACCCCTAACCCTGACCCCTAACCCCAACTAATACGCATCTCATCTGCATCTTGGTTGCATCCAGTCGAAACGTTCCAACGTCGTGCGACTACATGCAAGCAACCGCCAATCAAAACAAATACTTTTGTCACATGATCCAATCAAAGGTTCTGGATTCTGACCCAGTTGTCATGTCAACACAGCGGTCAGTCCCGCGGGAACTGTGATCAAGGTTGACAGGAGAGACATTAGCCCAACGGGAAATATATCATTAAATTTGGCATACATAGCTTATCGTGGTTTTTACATGGTTGGCTGATATAAAATGTAATCTCAAGAATGAACCCAGACCTCTGACCACTTTCAACTGAAATGGTCCACTAGCTTGGTTAGCTAGCTGCTAGCTGTTGTTTCAATGTCCTGTCGGCAGCATTGTATCTATAGCCATGCTGTTACAATAACCAGACGGTTGGATATAGAAATCACTGGTGAAACCATGACGTAATGCAGCAGATGGTGAGTTAAGAACCTCAACCAATAAGACAGAAGCAGCTTCAGTTTGATTGGCTTGGTTGCAGGACCTTTTCATCACCTTTCAGTTGCTTCATGGAACAGCAAAGTTAGGGTCAGGGGTCAGGGTTAGGGTCAGGGGTTGGCCAGGGGTTGGGTCAGGGTGAGGGTCAGGGGGTGTGGGTCAGGGGTTAGGGTCGGGGTAGGGT
>NW_019953736.1:0-2203 GCF_002910315.2 Salvelinus sp. IW2-2015
CCCCACACACACACAACACAGACCCCCATCACCACCTTCCAATAGTATTTTGATTTAACTACCTATTAGGTAATCAAGTTTCTAGATGAATGACAAATGATCCTAGATTATTTCCATCACTGACAAATTGTAATGATATTTCTCATATCAAGATAACTCTCTCTCACACACACACACACACACACACACACACACATACACAGCCTTCTCACCCAGTGGTTTATTTCTTACAGGGTCCCATGGGTCCCCGTGGTCCTGCTGGTCCCCCTGGCAAGAACGGAGATGATGTAAGTCACCAAGATATCCATAATTAAAATCGACCATTTACCATCTATGTCCCAGGACAATTTCTGGGTAAGATAATCATAAAGGGGATGGATTTGGAGCATCATTTATTCCTCACCTTGTCTCCTCCTCTCCGTCCCTCTCTCCTTCCTTCCCTCCTTCCTACCCTCTTCCCATCCAGGGTGAGTCTGGCAAGCCTGGTCGCGCCGGTGAGCGTGGAGCTTCCGGCCCACAGGTGAGTCGCAATGTCATTCTAATGTCACCTTATGTCACTCCATACTCCATCCATACACTCACTCTAGAACGTTAGTCTCAAGAGCAATAGCACCTAATGGTCAGACACCATGAGACATCTCATATACTTGAAGGGACGTTAAGCCATCATAACTCGCTCTCTTTTTTTCTCTCTCTTTCTTTCTCTCCAGGGAGCTCGTGGATTCCCCGGAACCCCCGGCCTTCCCGGCATCAAGGGACACAGAGTGAGTCACCGCACACCCAAACTGTCCTGGTAGAAGTTGCTCTCCAGAACAGATCCAGGATCAGCTAAACGTCCCCATGTCTAACCTTAATCATGAAGGGGATGCACGTTTAAACTGATCTTGGATCAGTGTCTGGTGGCAACATCAGCCTATACTTCCCAAATAGCAGCAATACAATCTGCCCTATTTTCCGCTCCTCTAATCTTGTCCTCTCTCCCTCTCCCTCTCCCTCTCCCTCTCGCTCTCCCTCTCTACTTCCTTCT
This sequence comes from Salvelinus sp. IW2-2015, assembly GCF_002910315.2. Lineage (NCBI taxonomy): Eukaryota > Metazoa > Chordata > Actinopteri > Salmoniformes > Salmonidae > Salvelinus > Salvelinus sp. IW2-2015. Next base: position 1,028 of record NW_019953736.1, read on the forward strand.
CTAGGGATTCAGCGGTCTGGATGGAGCTAAGGGAGAGTCTGGCCCTGCTGGACCCAAGGTGAGACTCCTTCTCCATCTCTCCTACTCATGTTGAAATCACACACAATCCCCCTTTTCCCCTCTCTCTCGTCSCCCATTCACTGACCTCTCTGTGTCCGTTTGTCCTTCCTCAGGGAGAGGGTGGTGCATCCGGTGAGAACGGAGCCCCTGGAGCCATGGTGAGTCCCACCCTCCATTTTGTCAGCAGACCTACACAAGAATATGAGTGTGGAGAGAAGATCACTAGCATTTTTAGCATTCTGCAGCAGTAGCAATGTGAATGGCAGCCATGATTACTTACCGTGCCAATATCTCTCCCTCTCTTTTAGGGGCCCCGTGGTCTGCCTGGTGAGAGAGGCCGTTCTGGTCCCAACGGAGCTGCTGTAAGTCAACCCCAAAACCACCCCCTGTAACCAGTTGTGGAAAAAGTACCCAATTGTCATACTGGAGYGAAAGTAAAAAAMACCTAAATAGTAGTACTTTAAAGTATTTTTACTGAAGTACTTTACACCACCCCCTGTAACCATAAACAAGGGGTGCAATATCATCATCACAACATAGTCCTATTGACAGAGACKCTATTCCTGTAGCTCAAAGGTCATCACATTTCCCAAGTCATTTTGTATATTTCAGATGTTTACTGATCAGTCCAGGGKTAACTTGTTGGAAACAACCATTCTTACTCTCAATCTACAAAATGCCTCACAAACTGATTTACCTGAATGTCCTATATTGTTGAACATCAGACTTGCATACTGGCCTCAGTAGGAAGCCATATTTTATATGTTCTAAAGATTCAGTATGTCAGTTCATTCGTTTTACAGTGTCATGTTGGATTCTGACATTGAAGGTGTCAGCCATTTTGTTTGTTTACAATTGATGTTTACAGTTCAGCCATATTGGAATTGGACCCTGAAGGGTGGTAGCTGGTTGCATCTGACCCAGTTGTGCCTCTCTCTCTCTTTGTATCTTTCTCTCCTGCAGGGTGCTCGTGGTAACGATGGTGCTGCTGGTGCTGCTGGTCCTCCTGTAAGTACTAACGCCAGCTATSTATTCACACATCCACAACCATCAACAGAAACATATTGGTACACAAGCACACTTATGCAGTATTCATGATTTTAGACTGTAACTCAA
>NW_019953737.1:0-2203 GCF_002910315.2 Salvelinus sp. IW2-2015
GTGTGAATGTGTGTGTGTGTGTGTAGGTACATATGTATGATGTATATAATTGTACTGCTCTAGGGATATAATTATTGTTTGGCTAACCTTATTTACTATTATGTTTTGATTTACTTTTTATTTTAAATTAAAATTTTCTTTATGTGACGCGCAATGCAGAGAACGCCGGAAGAAGAATAATCATTTAGTTACCATAGTGAATTATTATAATGTTTGTTTATGTGTCAATTAATCCCATAAGAGTTGGGTTGCCAATTGTCGATTTGACCTGACATTTCATTAATTCATTCCCTCCATTCTGGATTCCAGGGCGACTGACCCAGGATTATCATCTACGACCCGGATACGTTTAGATTACCGACAGACGGAATCACTTTTCAGGTTGACCTTTTCATCTGCTCGCATGGTTATCATTAAACACGTGGCGTATTGACTTTGTGCATGCGTGTGTATACTGTATGCGTGTGTGTGTGTAACACTCCTGTATGTGACTGCTGTTTATGAGACTCTCCTGACATTGCTGCATACACTTGTTGGTATTCCTGCAATGCTTTGAAACATTGTTCCTTGTCTCTTGTCTTTGCTTGGCTCCAGGAGTGTTGTGGTTTTATAAGCCAACAGAGATATGGTGACACTTCCTAAATTACTGGCATGGCGTGCAAAGAGTAATTGATTGACGTGTTGTTGGGCTGCCACTGGAATGCACCCTATTCCCTAGAGGGTGCACTATTTTTGACCAGGGCCTATAGGGAATAGGGTACCATTTGGAACACACTCAGTGAATAGTGCCTCCCTCCACCAACTATAACAAGCCTCACCTCCTCAGATTACCTGGGCAGCCATCCAGCTATTATAAATCACATTGTCTGATAAACAAAAAAAAAGATGGAGGGGAGAGAGAGAGAGAGAGAGAGAGGGGGAGAGACCGGGAGAGACCGGGAGAGAGACAGAGAGAGAGAGAGAGACAGAGAGAGAGACCGGGAGAGAGAGACAGAGAGAGAGAGGCTGGAATTCACAACCCAACAGCTGGAACACCAGGTCACCGCCCAGGCCCTGACTGTAACCTCACTATATCTGACCTCAAGCGATACACTTGACTATACCAAGCCTACCAATATGTTAACTGCTAATCTCGAGAGGCTGTACTGCTTAATAAGCTTTCATAAACAACGACAGTATGACTGATAGCAGTGGCATCTGTATTTTTATATTATAGCTTTTTTCTTGCTACATCTATGGAATAGGAGGAATGTTCTGCCAGCTAGATGAAGAACGTAACGTAAGGTCGATAATCGTATTGAACGAGCGAGAGACTTCCTGTTTGCACAGGGGGAGCCAGGGGAGTTCCTCGATCCATGACACCGACCTGCCACAACCAATGAACAAAAGAGAGACCTGTTCTTTGTTTTTAGGAACGGTGGCGAGCCTCACTTGAACTATTCAGGGAAAAATTCTGCTACGACAAAAAGAAGTAATACGAGATATAAATTCCGACGTCGGTTAGATTTATTGTGTATTCTAAACGGAGACAAGAATCACCAAATAGACAGGCGCTTTTCCAATTTGGAAAAAAAAAACAGGGTGTTTCCATAGTTGTCCTATCAGATTACTGGCACAGTTGAAAATAACGCTGCACCTGGAGAAAAGTAACCAATATTGTCGTTTGTTGATGACAAAAAGGGAGGGAAGGACACAACTTTTTGTCTAAATTCCTCTGTACTGTCTGTCTGGTCTGTCGCTGTCTTCTGTCTGGTCTGTGCTGCTCTGTCTGTCTGTCTGTCTGCTGCTGTCCTGATCTTCAGTCTTGTCTGTTCTGTTCTTCTGTCTGTCTGTCTGTTCCTGATCTAGTCTGTCTTGTCCTGTGTAATGTCTAGTCCTGCTCTGTCTTGTCTTGTCTTGGTCTGGTCTGTGTCTGTCTGTCGTTCGGTGTCTGTCTTGTCTGTCTGATCTGTTTTTTCTAGTCTGTCTGTTACTCTCTCTTCTTCTCCTATCTCGTTCTCTTTCTACTCTCTCTTTCTCTCCCTGTCTGGGCTTCTCTTCTTCTCTTCTCTCTTCTCTCTCTCTCTCGCTTCTCTCTCTCCTCTCTTCTTTCATCTCTCTCTCTCTCATGGTCTCTCTCTCTCAGTCTCTCTCTGCTCTCTCTCTCTCTTCCTCCTCTCTCTCTTCTCTCATCTGTCTCGTGTCTCTGGTTCTCTGTCTCCTG
>NW_019953738.1:0-2202 GCF_002910315.2 Salvelinus sp. IW2-2015
TACAGTTCCCGCTCAGCCCAGTCAAAACTGTTCGCTGCTCTGGCACCCCAATGGTGGAACAAACTCCCCCACGACGCCAGGTCAGCGGAGTCAATCACCACCTTCCGGAAACACCTGAAACCCCACCTCTTTAAGGAATACCTAGGATAGGATAGAGTAATCCTTCTAACCCCCCCCTTAAAAGAGTTAGATGCACTATTGTAAAGTGGTTGTTCCACTGGATATCATAAGGTGAATGCACCAACTTGTAAGTCGCTCTGGATAAGAGCGTCTGCTAAATGACTTAAATGTAAATGTAAATGTAAAAATAGCTATTTTGACATAAATTATGGACATTACCGAAAAAAATGAACATTTCTTGTGGAAGTGGGAGTCCTGGGAGTGCATTCCGACGAAGATCAGCAAAGGTAAGTGAAGATTTATAATGCTTTTTATGAGTTTTGTCGACTGCACAATTTGGGCGGGTAACTGTATGGCTTGCTTTTGTGGCTGAACGCTGTTTTATTGAATATTGTGTTTTGCCGTAAAGCTTTTTGAAATCTGACACAGCGGTTGCATTAAGAACAAGTGTATCTTTAATTCTTTGTAAAACATGTATCTTTCATGGATATAAATATGAACTTAATCGAACAAGACATATATGTTTTGTGTAATATGTGTAATATGAAGTCCTATGAGTGTCATCTGATGAAGATCATCAAAGGTTAGTGATTCATTTTATCTCTATTTCTGCTTTTTGTGACTCCTCTTTTTGGCTGGAAAAATGGCTGAATTTTTCTTTGAGTTGGTGGTGACCTAACATAATCGTTTGTGGTGCTTTCGCTGAAAAGCCTATTTGAAATTGGACACTTTGGTGGGATTAACAACAAGATTACCTTTAAAATGGTATAAGACACATGTATGTTTGAGGAATTTTAATTATGAGATTTCTGTTGTTTGAATTTGGCGCCTTGCACTTTCACTTTATTTTTTTAGGTTCTATATTGAACTTTTTGGTAAACTTCTACCGAGTCAGAAACCCGGATCCGGGAGCACCCCCCACCCCCCACCAGTAAAAAAGCTGAATAGCATAGCTAGCATAGCGTCACAAGTAAATAGTAGCATCTAAATATCATTCAATCACAAGTCCAAGATACCAGATGAAAGATCCACTTCTTGTGAATCCAGCAATCATTTCTGATTTTTAAAATGTTTTACAGGGAAGACACAATATGTAAATCTATTAGCTAACCACGTTAGCAAAAGACACCATTTTTCTTTGTCCACCATTTTTTCTCTCCACCAGTAGCTATCACCAATTCGGCCAAATAAAGATATTGATAGCCACTAACCAAGAAAAAACCTCATCAGATKACAGTCTGATAACATATTTATTGTATAGGATAGTTATTGTTAGAAAAATTTGCATATTTCAGGTAGAAATCATAGTTTACAATTGCACCCACCATCACAACTCGACTAGAATAAATACAGAGAGCAACGTGTATTACCAATTTACTCATCATAAAACATTTCATAAAAATAGACAAAGCATAGCAATGGAAAGACACAGATCTTGTGAATTCAGACAATATTTCAGATTTTCTAAGCGTTTTACAGCGAAAACACAATAAATCGATAAGTTAGCATACCACATGTGCAAACGTTACCCCAGCATGAATCAAAGGCAAGGGGAGCGATAACGTTATGATCACCAAAATATATTAATTTTTTCACTAACCTTCTCAGAATTCTTCCGATGACACTCCTGTAACATCATATTACAAAATACATATAGAGTTTGTTCGAAAATGTGCATATTTAGCCACAAAAAAACGTGGTTATACAATGAGAATACTAGCAAAGCTGCCCTGAAAATGTTGGGCGCTATATTTGAGAGTGATCTAGTCTAATCGATAGCTAATCATAAACTTGACTAAAAAATACAGGGTTGACAGGAATCGAAAGACAAATTAGTTCTTAATGCAATCGCTGACTTACATTTGTAAAATTATCCTTACTGTGCAATACCGGGTCCGCCAAGCGAAGCTACACATAACAAAATGGCGACATATGCGTTTAAAAATTTTCAACAGAACAGCGATTTATCATCATAAATAGTTCTTACTGTGAGCTGTTCTTCCATCAGTATCTTGGGCAATGTATCCTTTCTTGGGTCTAATCTTCTTTTGGTCGAAAGCTGTCCTCTTGTCCGTCGAAATG
>NW_019953739.1:0-2201 GCF_002910315.2 Salvelinus sp. IW2-2015
TGTGTGTGTGTGTGTGTGTGTGTGTGTGTGTGTCTCGTAGCTAAATGAGTACTTCAGCCGAGTTGATCCCCAGTCGTTGGGGAGAGATGTGGTGAACAGACAAGAGTTCAACAGCAGAGGCATGTAAGCCACAGGATTGGTGTGATTCGATACAGTATCTTCATATAACCCAGTCCATACAAACTGCTGAGGATTTCCATTTACTAAACCAAAAAGGGACAGGCTAATCCTTTAAAGGAATGCGGTGTGTCTTCAGTACTCTCTTATTCAGTTAAAACTCTCTGTTCTCCGTCATTCATTTTAACAGAACAGGTTCAAGTGAACCCAAAAGGCCTTTTGTGTGTTTGTGTGTGTTTGTGTGTGTTTGTGTGTGTTTGTGTGTGTTAGGTGTGTTCACATCAAGATACTCACACCATCCCCAGACTGTATCTCTCACAGCTGTCATGCAGAACAAAGACAGTGCCTTGCTTTTCCTACAACACAGACGATAATACACAGAGTATATTTTAACAAACGTGCTTCTACACCTGCATTGCTCGCAGTTTTTTTTGTTTTTAGGCTGGGTTTCTGTACAGCACTTTGAGACATCAGCTGATGTAAGAAGGGCTTTATAAATACATTTGATTTTATATATTCATTTTCTAACTATCATTAAAACAATTTTAGTTTAACTTTTTAATTTGTTCAGAGGTGCCGTTGTAAAAAACACCACTATATTGTTATTTGCCAGTGACAGGGTTATACTGAGACAACGCCGTACCTTGATGTCGAAGCCGATGCCTTGAGCCTTGCACATCTGGAAGAAGACGCTATAGTGCACCATGGACAGGTTGGTGTGGAGCAGCCGGCTCCCCAGGACCGCATAGCGACTGGCCACCGCTGGGAGCTGTAGAGAGAAACATTACCACTACTAGTACTACTGTACCATTATTAGAAGTATTAACAAGAAACGAAGATGAAACCACAGAGACAGACGCTGTAAAGAGATAGCAACATTTAAAAGGAAAATGACCTGCATTGAAAAGGTTCAAAAGAGTGAAAGAAGTCAGAGAGACAGATTGTGGAAGAGGTAAACAGGAAGTATATAGCCTGGTGATTGTGGAAGAGGTAAACAGGACGTATATAGCCTGGTGATTGTGGAAGAGGTAAACAAGCTGTAAACGTATATAGCCTGGTGATGTGGAAGAGGTAAACAGGAGTATATAGCCTAGGTGATTGTGGAAGAGGTAAACAGGAAGTATATAGCCTGGTGATTGTGGAAGAGGTACAGGAGTAATAGCCTGGTGATTGTGGAAGAGGTAAACAGGACGTATATAGCCTGGTGATTGTGGAAGAGGTAAACAGGACGTATATAGCCTGGTGATTGTGGAAGAGGTAAACAGGACGTATATAGCCTGGTGATTGTGGAAGAGGTAACAGAGAGTATTAGCCTGGTGATTGTGGAAGAGGTAAACAGGAAGTATATAGCCTGGTGATTGTGGAGAGGGTAAACAGGACGTATATAGCCTGGTGATTGTGGGAAGAGGTAAACAGGACGTTATAGCCTGGTGATTGTGGAAGAGGTAAACAGGAGTATATAGCCTGGTGATTGTGGAAGAGGTAAACAGGAGTATATAGCCTGGTGATTGTGGAAGAGGTAAACAGGACGTATATAGCCTGGTGATTGTGGAAGAGGTAAACAGGACGTATATAGCCTGGTGATTGTGGAAGAGGTAAACAGGACGTATATAGCCTGGTGATTGTGGAAGAGGGTAAACAGGAAGTATATAGCCTGGTGATTGTGGAGAGGTAAACAGGAAGTATAAGCCTGGTGATGTGGGGAGGTATAACAGGAAGTATATAGCCTGGTGGGCAGATGCTGTATTATTGCATTATACTCCTATTTGGTTTTGAGGTCCACTGTTATTTTCTTACATCGGTACCCCAGGTAATCTTAGGTTTCATTACATACAGTCGGGAGGAACTACTGAATATACGATTAACGTCAACTCATCATCGTTCCTACCAGGAAATGACTTTCCCGAAACGGATCCAGTGTTTTGCCTTCCACCCAATACAATGGATCTGATCCCAGCCGGCGACCCTGTGCGACGCCGAAAAAGGGGAAACGAGGGGTCTCGTGGCAGGCTCGGAGACGGGCACACTCGCGCTCCACTCCCTAGCATACTACTCGCCAATGTCCAGTCTCTTGACAATTAGGA
>NW_019953740.1:0-2201 GCF_002910315.2 Salvelinus sp. IW2-2015
ACCACGCTCCGTTGTCCCCCCAGATTGTTTAAAGTGAAGCCACACACAGCCCTCATGTGTGTACAACTTTGTTTTAGGCTTTATCTGCAGTTGCAGATAGTCGCAGAGGTGATACATTTTCACTCAGGATACAACTACAATTTGCTGCCTGATGGACTTTTGTTCAAATAGACACGAGGTGTGATTTCGGCGATGCTAGAGATAGCGCTCATATAAGCACACTCTGTCTTTCCGTCATTTCTTTTGTAAACACGTGTGGTAACCTGCGGCTGATAATGACCGTTTTTGGGAACTACTAAAATCCTTAACTCCATTTATATCAATAACGTTTTAGCATTTAATCCGATTTACACCTTTATGTTTTTATAAAATATGGAATATTACTTGAAATGATAATAGAAATGATGAGTGTCGTGATGGTGTTCAATTGTTCAGTATGCCGTGTTGGGGCTCTTATAAAACTCTCCCCAAATACAGAAGCAGATGCCTTATAGTCCCCAATGCACTCTTATGTTGTAGAAAACGCTCATTTTTATGAGAGCTTCGATGATTACATAGGGCGCCTCCTTATCCACCACATGGGCTTCCGAGTTGGAAGTGCAGCCTCATGATCTAAGGCAGCTGGCATCTCGCAGTCTCGCTGCAGGTTCGACCTGTCAGGTAAGCCGGGTTCCAAATTCCAGGTCCCTGTCACCGCTGATTGGTAGTACACCAGCGTGGTTATCCGTCTTATTAGGGTTGCATAGGGGCTTGGGCGTGTCACTTTCTCAAATGGCAATATAGTTCTTTAACTCAAATTATGCTAGTTCAAGAATAACACTTTTGTTTGGGACAGAGCAAGAAGTGTGTAGTTGAGGATTCGCACCCAAGAGTGATTAGACAGGTTAATGTTGTCTAAATCTCTGGAGTGATACTGAGCTGGCCACCTAAGCTTACAAAGGTAGCCCATGGCCAGTAGTCTCTCAGGAGATGAGCTGTAATTGGTACCATTGGGCAACTGAGGGCTCTAGTAGGCTAAAAAAAACATATAATATCCTTTACGTAGCATTGACAGCTCTCTGTAACATCCTTGATTTCTAGGTGGTTTGTAGTCTTTTCCAAGCCGACAATGTAATAAAAAGAATAATCATTTGACAAGCGGTTTCTCTATTGTCACGTTGTTGCAAAAAAAACTGGYCAAATCAAATCTTTTGAAATGCACCGAGTTGACCTTGACAGTCATTAGCTGTAGGAAAACAGAGGACGGGCAGATGCACCAAGGGGAGCTGGTTTGGCAGCACTTATTCCTCCTTGATCTGTAAGCATCTGGTTAGAGTTGATAAGGAGTCCGTTTGGATGAAGATGGTCTCCTTTTAATTAAGGGCATTTCAAATCTAACAAGTGTTTTTGCAGGGTTCAAAATGCATAAACAAACAACCCTTTCCTTGCCAATCCTCACTATTCTCTGAACACTAGATACTACCAGAATGTTTCACTGAACAATCAAAGACTAGGAATACAACGGTCTGATGTGGTTCCATTTCCATTGTCACTGATCTGAAATGACAGGGAAAGTCACAGCAATAAAGCAGAGATTATAGCTAGGGGTTTGTCCTTTTACCTGTCCTGTTCTTTCAGATCAGTGCATATTGAAAGGAAATGAGACAAGGAGAGGACTCCACTTTAGACTAGTGCGGTGTGTCCTTACAGCGGGGTATTGGTCTTGTTTGAGAGAAACTGGAATAAAGAAAGTTGTGTTTTCATCATTTTATTTCAGTTTTTTTTCTTACTGGGATTAAATAAATGACAAGAGCGGATGAGAACTCCTGATAACGTGACTGATGTTAGACATTGACGTTTAGCACTTAACATCGACAAGAAATCCTAAAAACACGGGGTACAGCACTGCTTCTGATAAGATTCTCAACTTGGACCAGTGACTTTGGTATTGTATTTATACATTACACTTTTCTGCAGAAAAAATTAAATAAAAAAAGTACAACCGCATAAATATAAAACTCCTTCCACCATGTAAAATGGCTGAAACATTCATCAGAAAATTACAYCACGTTGTGAGATGACGTGACGTAATTGAGCAAAACAATCATCTTTAAAAAGCAGAGTTAGCACCGTTGCCGTACAAAAGGCAAAAGTAGCCTAACAACGCAGAGACACAACTCGACATGAGTGAATCAAACAGAACGAAAGGAAGTAAAAGCCTG
>NW_019953741.1:0-2197 GCF_002910315.2 Salvelinus sp. IW2-2015
TCAGCTTTTACCTCGGGGCCTCTGTTTCTCCGCGTCATAGATCATTACCACCTCTGTGACCTTGGATTCAACAAAGGAGAACATGGGCTGCATTAGGATACAGGGAAAAATATGCTAGTATTGCCATTGCATGCATCTCTCAGTTGGAAAACTAACACATTCTATCAATATCCTCTCCTCATATTGATGGCATTCTAACAGAAAATACTACTTTTCCTGTAGTCTTCCAATAAGCAGTTCCTATATTGGATCCTGTGCAAAACATTTAAAACTGTTTTAGGTATTTTTTTAATATAAAAGCTATACAATACAGTATAGACATTTTAACAGGACTCACCACTCCAAATCTATTGAAATAGTCCCGGAGTTCAGGTTCACCGCAGTTATGGGGGATTCCGCCGACAAATATCTTCTTTGATTTATTGCTGTCAGCTTTGCTGCCCTTCTGAAACAAAGAATGGGATCTCAAAGCCAGATCAAGAATCTGTACAGGTGCATCAAATCCAGGACCGAAAGACTGAAAAACAGCTTCTATGTCCAGGCCATCAGACTGTTGAACAGCCATCACACCATCCCCTGTAGTAAGAGAGTAGTACTCATGTAGTAAGTAAAAGACAAAGATAGACTCGCTCGCACTCACAGCCAACGCTGCTGTCCCATGTATATGAAGACAAACACTGGACTGTTTCTTTCACACCGTGTATTATTCACATAGCTCATTCTAATATATCTACTACTGTACGTTCCATTTTTGTTAAACTGTTTATATACTCAAATCTTGACACGGCTCACTAATATCTTCTGCTTTACATGTCATTCTCAGTATATATTTTAGGTGGCATTTGGATTACTGAGTGTTATTTGGGTTGTTATCTGGATGAGTTCTAACATTTGTGATTTGTTTTTTAGTTTTTCATTATTATTTGTGTACTTGTTAAGACATTTTTCCCTGCATTTTAGGTGCTAGTAACAAGCATTTTACTGTACCCTCTACAACACCTGCTTAACTGTGTACGCAGCCAATAAACTTGTATTTGAATCCCACTGAAGACAATTCACCTTCATCTAGTCAGACAGAGGAGAAGAAATTAGGTTCTCTCATTCTGCCCTGGGGTATAATTCTTCACGTCACATCAATGCGAACACTAGTCCCAAAAGATCAGGGCACACTAGTGCCTTCACTTCAGAGTTACTGAGACAAGCCATTTCAGGATCTCTGCGTAATTTTTTTTATATACTAAATCACTTAAGTCTAACAATTAAATTTTGGGCTCATTAGTAGAAGTCATGTTCACAGCAATAAGCATCAGTGTGACAGATGAGATTTCTAGAGGCAGATAGGACCCCAGTTTATCAAAGGACCAAAAGGATACAATTTAATCCATTCTACCAAGGCTTGGTGCCCTATTTCTGTAGAGGACACATGTAGCCCCAACTAATTAAAATACGCCCCTTACCCAGCCGTCCTTCGTTCGCACTTTTTCAGGTTGCATTCCTCTGGGAGTACATGGCTTGGGATCAATCTGAAGGCAAGGAATGAAATTGTACATCTCACCCTTCAGTGAAAAATCCCCTTCAAATGTTCCCTCCAATTTATCTGGTGAATTTGCCCACTCAATAAGGCCACATACAAATTAAATAAATGACGTGTTATACAATTCACATTATGATAAGTCAAAGTTTAACTGCAAGAGAATGACCTTCAATATGGCAAAATTGACCTGTTCATATTGCTGCATAGAGCAACTTGTAGCAAACCAAGCATGTCATGTCCAGCCCACTGCAGTTACATGTTAGTTCAACTAATAGGCATCTGAACAGGCAACACTTGTTTGGCAAACAGCCTGCTTTCATGTCCATGAATGTCCTTCAGAGCCAGCCTTACATTTACTGAAGATACCAATGCCAGTTATGAATTCACTACTACTTGCTCTTGTACAGAGTATCATCTACGTGTAATACTTCAGTTAAAAAGTCCACATTCCCATGCAGTGCTTAATTGTTCTAATACTTAAAAAAGGCATAATTGATAAGACACATATTTTACTTTCCTTATTCAAGCTGCAAAGTGCATACTCACATTTCTGCCATCAAGATTATGAGGTTTGGTCTCCAGTACAGTCCGGACACAGTTGGGGTCTTTGAATTTGACAAAACCAAAGCCCCGCGACTGATTTGTGGTTTTGTCCTTCATGAT
>NW_019953742.1:0-2197 GCF_002910315.2 Salvelinus sp. IW2-2015
TTCAGGCCAAAGAGTTCAATCTTGGTTTCATCAAGCCAGATAATCTTGTTTATCATGGTCTTAGAGTCTTTAGTTGCCTTTTGTCAAACTCCAAGCAGGTTGTCATGTGCCTTTTTACTCAGGAGTGGTTTCCATCTGTCCATTCTACCATAAAGGTCTGATTGGTGGAGAGCTGCAGAGATGGTTGTCCTTTTGGAAGGTTCTCCCATCTCCACAGAGGAACTTTGGAGCTCTGTCAGAGTGACCATCAGGTTTTTGGTCACCTCCTTGACCAAGGCCCTTCTTCCCCAATCGCTCAGTTTGGCCAGGTGACCAGCTCTAAGAAGAGTATTCCATTTAAGAATGATGGAGGCCACTGTGTTCTTAGGGACCTTCAATGCTGCAGAATTTTTTTTGGTACCCTTCCCCAGATCTGTGCCTCGACACAATCCTGTCTCAGAGCTCAACGGACAATTCCTTCGACCTCATTGCTTGGTTTTTGCTCTGACATGCACTGTCAACTGTGGAACAATATATAGACAGGTGTGTGCCTTCCAAATCATATCCAATCAATTGAATTTACCACACGTGCACTCCGAACAAGGTGTAGATACATCTCAAGGATGATTAATGGAAACAAGATGCACCTGAAAGCAATTTCGAGTCTCATAGCAAAGGTGGACTCCGAACAAGTTGTAGACTCTTTTTTTTAAATCCATTTCAAAATAAAGCTGTAACGTACCAAAATGTGGAAAAAGGGAAGGGGTCTGAACTTTCTGAATGAACTATGTTTTATTTCATTTAAAAAGGTTTTACCTTTAATTAACTCTCAATCACGGCCGGTTGTGACACAGCCTGGACTCGACCCGATGTGTCTGTAGTGAAGCCTCAAGCACTGAGATGCAGTGTCTCAGGAGCCCCAAAATCATGTTCTAGTGCTGTCCCCACCTAAAATAAATCTTGGTCAACCAAGAGTCGTCTGTTCTTTCTACCAATCGATTGGTTGAAATGTTATGTGTATTTTTCCATATATAGACAAAACCCATTGTGTTTTAATAAAATCAACTATATGTACTGAATTTCTCTGATGCTTTAAGCGCGCTGTTTGATCAAATAATTAAGACACACAAATGACTCGAGGGAGCCAGAGATCAAGATAACCTAACCAGAAGGAGAAAAATTCTGCCGTTATGCTCCTGAAGTTTCCTGTAATGGGCTACACCAGCGGTCGGCAACCTTTTCCATTTGGAGTGCCAAGTTATCTTACCATTTCTACCGATCTGCGTGCCAGTTAGGATTTTCATATGCACATTTTCGTGGAACAGTTTCATTTCATTTATAATAGTATCTCAAAATCATTGTCTGTGATTAATCTACATTCTATCTAAATGAAAATTATACAAATCTAAAAGTAACTTTTATTTCCATTGCCAACTATGTAAAAATAAGCTACATAAAGCCAACAAATAAAAACATTGCAGCCTGCAGGTAGAAAATATCCTATAAATCACATTTGCTGTACATGGCCTGTCTACAACGAACTTGAAACATTGTATCAACTATCAACTGGGTCAGCCCAAAACTTGTGATAGCAAGCTTGCAACATTGTATGAAATATTCTGGGCCCTCAGAGTTTCGTAAGTCGCTCTGGATAAGAGCGTCTGCTAAATGACTTAAATGTAAATATAACATCTACAGAAAAGACAGGAATGCTTATGCGGGAGCTGTTGCTGTCTACAGTGCATTCGGAAAGTATTTAGACCCCTTGACTTTTTCCACATTTTGTTTAAAGCTAAAATTGATAAAATTATTATTTTTCCTCTTTAATTTAGCTAATTTATTTGGCAGGCCTGCATTTGGGGAGTTTCTCCCATCCTTCTCTGCAGATCCTCTCTAGCTCTGTCAAGTTGGATGGGGAACATCACTGCACAGCTATTTTCAGGTCTCCAGAGATGTTAGATCGGGCTCAAGTCTGGGCTCTGGCTATGTCACTAAAGGACATTCAGAGACTTGTCCCGAAGCCACTCCTGTGTTGTCTTGGTTGTGTGCTTGAGGTCGTTGTCCTGTTGGACGGTGAACCTTCGCCCCCAGTCTGAGGTCCTGAGCACTCTGGAGCAGGTCTTTCATCAAGGATCTCTCTGCACTTTGCTCCATTAATATTTCCCTCGATCCTGACTAGTCTCCCAGTCCCTGCTGCTGAAAAACATCCCCACAGCAT
>NW_019953743.1:0-2196 GCF_002910315.2 Salvelinus sp. IW2-2015
AGCTTCGGCAATTGATGTGCCATCCTGGATGAACCTAGCACTACCTGAGCCACTTGTGTGGGTTGTAGACTCCGTCTCATTGCCACCCCCTAAACTAGAGTGAGAGCACCGCCAGCAATTCAAAAAAGTGAACGGCGAACCAACAATCAGCCAGGAAAGCATAGGAACTGGAGAAGTTGTCTGTGGTCAACCACCTGCAGAATCAACTCCTTTTTTGGGGGTGTCTTGCTAATTGCCTATATTTTCTCACCCTGTTGTCTATTCCCATTTGGCACAACATGCATGTGAAATGTATTTTCAATCAGTGTTGCTTCCCTAAGTGGACAGTTTGAATTTCATAGAAGTGTGATTGACTTGGAGTTACATTGTGTTGTTTAAGTGTTCCCTTTTATTTTTTTGAGCAGTGTATAATCCAGTATATAAAAAATATATATGTAGGGCTTAAACAGTGTAATYAAAATACAATGCACAGCRGTATACATATTATAATGAGCTATGTCGAGAATACACTATTTAAATACACAGTACAAAACCCTATGGCAGAATGAATAGAATTGCAGGAAATTAGCTTCCAGACCAGAGACAGGCAGTGTGCCCCCAATGATGCCTTGTGAGGCGTCTGTTTCCAAAACTAGATACTGTAATGTACTAGCTCAGTTGTGCACCGGGGCTTCCCACTCTTTCTATTCTGGTTAGGGACAGTTTGCGCTGTTCTGTGAAGGGAGTATTACACAGCGTTGTATGAGATCTTCAGTTTCTTGGCAATTTCTTGCATGRAATAGCCTTCATTTCTCAGAACAAGACTGAGTTTCAGAAGAAAGTCTTTGTTTCTGGCCATTTTGAGCCTGTAATCGAACCCACAAATGCTGATGCTCCAGATACGGCCTATAGGGAGGAGGTGAGGACCCTCAGTGTGGTGTCCGGAAAATAACCTCTCACTCAATGTCAGCAAAACAAAGGAGATGATCGTGGACTACAGGAAACAGCAGAAGGAGCACCCACCCCCCCCATCCACATCAACGGGACAGTAGTGTAGATGGTGGATTTCTTTTTTTTTTGTTCCTCGGTGCACACATCACAAACACTGAAATGGTCCACCCACACAGACAGCGTGGTGAAGAAGGCGCAACAGCGCCTCTTCAAACTCAGGAGGCTGAAGAAATTTGGCTTGTCAGCTAAAACAATCAAACTTTTACAGATGCACAATTGAGAGCATCCTGTTGGGCTGTATCACCGCAAGGTACGGCAATTGCACCGCCCTCAACCGCAAGGCTCTCCAGAGGTTGGTGTGGTCTGCACAACGCATCACCGGGGGCAAACTACCTGCCCTCCAGGACACCTACAGCACCCGATGTCACASGAAGGYCWAAAAGATAATCAAGGACAACAACCACCCGAACCACTGCCTGTTCACCCCGCTATCATCCAGAAGTCGAGGTCAGAACAGGCGCATCAAAGCTGGGACCAAGAAGCTGTTCTTCAGTCTCTATCTCAAGGCCATCAGACTGTTAAACAGCCATCACTAACATAGAGAGGCTGCTGCCAACATACAGACTCAAATCTCTGGCCATTTTAAATAAATGGACTTAATAAAGGTGTCACTTTAAATAACGCTACTTTAATAATGTTTACATATCCTACGGTTTTAGACATTCAAGTGGCCTCTTGTGACTTTTGTTTTTAAGTACTCCTAGAAATCACAGTAGGAAGAAACGGACATAGGGTAACGTGGGTGACTAGCTCCTGTACAATTGATGCCACAAAAAGCACTATGTTTGCAGATAAGAAAATAGGTATCGTATGTGAATGGCATCTTCGGCAAACAAACTATGAACGGGAATAAGTGGCTATATATCACTTCTCATAGTATTAATAAATTGTATTTTGTTTTTTAGAAAAGGCGGTTTATTCCCCTCCCAAGCGTTGGTGGTACCGCTAGGAACTTCAAATCCTTCTGTTCTCCGCCGATCTATGAATGGTACGGCATTACTCCCACCGACATAAGTTATCTTGGGTTATTTGTCTACTGTGGTGTATATACCCTTTCCGAGCTGAACATCACACGTTCAAGGAACTACACTGGATTTTGTGGCAAAACTGGAAACCACATATCCGACGGCAGCATTTACTTGTAAGTATGGCGACTCAATAAAATAAATCTGAGAAAAGCTCCGAAATTCTAACACAGTAGGCATA
>NW_019953744.1:0-2193 GCF_002910315.2 Salvelinus sp. IW2-2015
GTGTATGAAGGAAGTTAGAGGTAGTTTAGCGAGCCAATGCTAACTAGCATTAGCTCAATGACTAGAAGTCTATGGGTATCTGCTAGCGTGCTAGCATTGCAGAGAGCATTCAGGTAACCTCTTTTTGAATAAATCCCATGTACAATATCTGTCCCTCACCCACTGCTTATAGCCCTCATCGACCGGCCACCTAAAACCTCTACAGTCTTCCTCTCTGAGTTAGCTGCGCTCCTGACATCTGTCTGCCACACCATTGCTCGGGGACTTTACCATTCATGTGACTCTGGATGGATGTGGTTTTGCCAGAGACATTATGTCCCTGGTGGATTGGTTCAACTTTTCACACAATGTCAACTTCCACACCTATGACAGAGGCCATGCACTTGACCTTGTGTGTACAACTGGCACGTCTCCCTCCAACCCCTCAGGTCTGTACATACCCATCTCTGACCACAAGGCCATACTGTTCAGTGTGCCCACCCCCCATGCCCAAGCCTACCAACAAGTGTCAATTACAGAAACATTTAAATGATAATGCCCTCGAAGCCGGTGTTTGGAGGACATATTGACACGGTTGTTGTTAGGCCTGAGACGAAGTCGATGGCCGGCAAACGGTTCAAACTGGGTCAACAGAGATCCTGCTCATGGGCCCCAACACCCTCATCAACAAACGGGGTCAACAGAGATCCTGCTCATGGGCCCCAACTCCTTCATCAACAAACTGGGTCAACACAGATCCTGCTCATGGGCCCCAACTCCCTCATCAACAAACTGGGTCAACACAGATCCTGCTGATTGGCCCCAACTCCCTCATCAACAAACTGGGTCAACATAGATCCTGCTGATTGGCCCCAACTCCTTCATCAACATGACAATTGATGGCTGTACAATCCACTCCAAACTCCACAGTCAGGAACCGTAGTGTTACCTTTGACCCCAACTCCACAGTCAGGAACCGTAGTGTTACCTTTGACCCCAACTCCACAGTCAGGAACCGTAGTGTTACCTTTGACCCCAGCTCCACAGTCAGGAACCTTAGTGTTACCTTTGACCCCAGCTCCACAGTCAGGAACCTTAGTGTTACCTTTGACCCCAACTAGCAGTCAGGAACCTTAGTGTTACCTTTGACCCCAACTCCACTTGCTCCTCGCTCCTTTCACCAGCAGTGGAGCCAGGTTTTTGTGGAGCAGCCGCCCTAATCTCCACTTCGTCACTTCCTGTTGAACGCAGAACGAGGGAAAGCTCGGTTTGTTGTTTTGGAAAGTGTGCTGTTTTAAAAGTGTATTGGAACGTTTCTTAGTAGCAAGCTAACTTTTGAGTTAGGATCCCGCAACGCAGTTGACATCAGTTGCTGGGACTGCTACTCTCTGTTCAGTGATCCTGCTGACCAAGGTTGGTTCTAAGGAGCTATTTGGCAAAGCAGCTAGCCTAGCTGCTAGCTAGCTACCTATCAAAGCTAGCAGGGTTTCGGCTGTATAGAACCCCGCAGTGTGTTGTTTTCAATCTTCCCTGTTACCTGCCCTGTCTGGATCTGCGAGGAGCAACAGCGTAACCTACGATGCTAGCTACAATGACAAAGACCAAAGCCGGCGGGATTACCGTTGAGGACCGTTGCGTCTCTCTATCACAGGTGAAGGATCTTTAAAACCAACAGAAAGAGTTCTACAAGCAGTTGTTAGAAAATAGATGTAAGTGTTTTGTCCAAAATACTGGTGGATTCTACTAATAAAAGAATGGATGACCTGACCAGAGAGGTCCAGGACCTGAAAAACAGTGTGCAGTTCTCCCAGGGTCAGCACGATGAGTTGAAACGGGAGAACGGCAAGATGACAGCAATCTGTAAGTCATTGAGAGAGGACATCAGTTCTGTGTGTGAATCCATGATAACAATGAAGGAGAAATCTGATTATCTCGAGGGACCATCATGAGGGAACAACATGGTTGTGGACAGAATTGCATAATCTCCACATGCAACCTGGACGGAGTCTGAGGACTAATTGAGGGAAATGATCTCTGAGAAATTGAAGATGGACTACAGGAAGATTGAGGTGGAGCGCGCCCACAGGACTGGAAAACARGCCCGGGCCGATAGTGGTCAAGTTCCTGAGGTTCAAGGACAAGGTAGCTGTTCTGGAAAGAGCCAAGAACTTGAGAGGAACGTATATCTTCCTCAATGAGGACTATCCTGAAGCT
>NW_019953745.1:0-2192 GCF_002910315.2 Salvelinus sp. IW2-2015
TTGAGGGGATGAGCCTGTCCGCAGGATGGGCCCCTCGCTCAGATATGAAAATACGTGACGTAGTCACAAACAAGACCTGGTGGAACCGAAAATAATAAGGGCGCCTATTTCGTCGCTTATACACATTGGTTAATTACAAGTTAAAACTATATCGGTCATGCGTGCATATCATGAATCCTCCCCTTGATATGCCCTTCTGTCGCCCCATTGTCAATGTGTCATTAATCCTTAGCTAATATATATGTTATTAATGTGATGCTACTTAATGTGTTCATAAAGAACACATGCTTTTGGCTACTCACCCTTGTTCAGCATTGGGGGAAAATAGGGGAGATATTTTATCTATTGCAATGTCAACTGTAACAACCCAAAGTCTTAACAGCTGCGGTAACTATTAATTCTGTTAAATCCGATTCAGTGTCTTACATCTCCCCGTTGGAAATGCCTGAGTCTCTCTCGGATGTGAACGTCCTCTCGCCGAGATGGTTTCCCTCTTTCTCCATGACCCTGCTTGTCGACAACGATCCATGGGAGAGCCTGCTCGAGTCTTTCCGCTGGTGACGTCGCCTTTCTCCTGGCGGTATACTCCACTGGGAAGCCCCTTGACTTCAGGTCCTCAGCCGCCTCGTCTGCATGCTCGTATGTAACCGGGCCATTTTTCAGAAATACCCGCATTTTTGCCGGGTATGGTGTTTGGAAGCGAATACCCTTCTCTTTAAGTGCTTTCTTAATGGGGGTGTATTCTTTCCTTCTTTTCAGTATCTCTCCTGCGTAGTCATGATGAAAGAACACTTGTTGGCCTTGGAAGTTAACAGGCTTTTTCCAGGTAGCATGTAAAACTTTCTCTTTGACTGAGAATTTTAGGAACCGTACTACTATGGATCTTGGTGGGGCGCCGCTGGGGGGTTTTGAGGCCAGAGCTCGGTGTGCTCTCTCGATTCCCAGGTCCGTGTCGTCTTCAAGTATGTCCTTGAATAGACCCTCCACGAAGTTGTCTTTTTCTGCGCCCTCTACTACGTTATAAAGTCTAATGTTGTTTCGACGTGAGAAACCTTCGAGTTCTGTCACTTTTGCCTGTAGTGCGTGTTGGCTTTTCAGTGACTGTTGAAGTATTTCCTTGACTGCGAAGTTCCATGTGTCCGTTTCCCCAATGCGCTGTTCTGCGTCCCCCATTCTTGTAGATATGCTGTGAAGTTCTAATTTGTTTTCTTCCAGTTTCTGGTTAATGTTCTTCTTGAACTCATTTAGTTATTTTCTTGAGGGTTCTTTTGCTGCTGCTATCTTATTTGCGCTAGCATTAGCCATTTCGGGTTCATCGATGATTATATCTTCTGCTGTCTTGTTACGGGCTGTTGTTGTAGCTCCGCGACCTTTTCCTATTTTCCCCTTTTCCATTTTGCGTAAGTTATTATAATGCTCAGAGTAAATACTTGAATTTGGGGGGGAAATACCCAACCGATGTGCAGTACGAAAAACTAGGCAGCCATTTCCTAAGTTGCGTCCTGCCCCCTTTTCTTTTGTGTAACCAGCTGTCATATCTGTTCCGCCCGCTAGGGACGTTTTCCTTTATGACGTAATTTGTAATCAAGGTATGATTCATTCTGTGTATAGGTAATTCTGTGTGATTAGTTAGGTATTTAGTAAATAAATAATTAAACCTGATTCAACTTTAGCCAGGGTTCATGAAGATAACCAAGAATTTACAACTTTCAGATGAGACTGAAATAAGGTGACGATTAATATTGACTGCTATTGATGTAAAATATTACTAGGTCTTTAAGAGTTTATTCGGAAGATAACAGCTCTATAAATATTCTTTCGTGGTGCCCCGACTCTCTAGTTAATTACATTTACATGATTAGCTCAATCAGGTAATATTAATTACGGAGAAACTATTTTATAGAATAGCATGTCACATCACTTAATCCGGCAAAGCCAAAGACACGACACTGTGTTAACATTATTAAACAGTCACAAGATAACTGTCATGTTTTGTCATTGATCATCATGTCTTGTCCCTGTGCTTCCCTCTGCTGGTCTTATTAGGTTCTTTCCCTCTTTCTATTCCTCTCTCTCCCCCTCCCTCTCTCCCTCTCTCGCTCTCTCTCTCTATCGTTCCGTTCCTGCTCCCAGCTGTTTCTCATTCTCCTAACGACCTCATTTACTCTTTCACACCTGTCCCCTATTTTGCC
>NW_019953746.1:0-2192 GCF_002910315.2 Salvelinus sp. IW2-2015
ACTGAGTATAGACTTGTCTTGGAATTGTCACAGTTTGAAAGAAGACCTATTTTACGACTCAGTCATATGAGCAGACCTGACACAATCACGAGTCACAATGCACTCTGACATTCTGCTCATCCACACAACCATGCAGTGACCTTTGAGAAATACATTTTGACTTATAGAAGTGCTGTAGAATCCAGCTGACTTCTCTCTCTGGATCTATTTCATGCTATGCAGTGACCTATGAGAACTACACTTTAACTTCTACTATCTCTTAATACTGTAAAGGACAACAGAAAGAGAAAGAGGGAAATGGTGAAAACCAAACCCTAAGATGAAGTGTATATGTATGTTTGCATAAAGGCTCTTCCTCTCTGTAGGACGTTCTAGCACAACATTGGCACCTCTCCCGTCCCGTTTTATCCTCCCTCTGAATCAGTGCTAATGGGTTTCAGCCTGAGTTGTAAGTGAACACATTTGGCCCCACTTACAGCCATCAAACATAGGAACCCCTGCCTGTTTATAAAGAACACTTTGCTATTAAAGCAGGGACAGAAKRCTTTTTTTAGTMATGTGCAAATTGGACAGTAACATTTTTGTTCAGGCTTTTTTCTGTTTTGATTGGATGGTTTTAGACGGTGGGGTATTAATGTGTAAATTGCCGTTGGTGGTGTAAATGAGTGCATATAAGGTGAAATGTGTAGTTCAGGGATTTTTCTGCCATTGAAATCATTGAGGTGGCTAAGTCCAAACAGTGTAAAAAAAAGTTCTAAAATACTGTATATATACTTTTTAAAATACATTTTTGGGTGTACTTAAATGACTTTCAGTGTGTACTTAAATGACTCAAACCAGACATAAAGTGTGTAAAAAAGATAATGGACCTATATATTTTTTGATAACATAATCATTGAGAACTAACAATCCCCAAAATAAAAACTAGACAGTCAGGGAGAATTGAAAATTCTAAAAACAATGAATTTAGCATTATAGATTTTGTTATTATGTTTGAGCAAAAGAACACAACATTAGCCATTCTTTACCCCGCCAAGATGGGAGCTTCTAAAATTATAACGCGCCGACGGGCCAACCGCGCCCCCTGCCATGCCCACCACCTAAGCCCCTTTTTGATCCAGAAGAAAACCTCTAGTTGTGCACCTGAAAATAGCTGTGTGTGCGTGCCTATGTGCATAATACAGTATGTCTGTATAGATGTGTACATTTGAAGGATGAACTCACTGTCTAGGCACTGGGCGCAGACGGTCTGGTTGGCACCACACCTCCTCACCACCCCCTCTCCAGGTGGGCACACCTCGCAGCACTCTCCACCCTTGGTGTACTGGCCTGACTCACAGGGCACCTGCACCGCCCGCTCCGTCTTAGAAGCCACCAATACCCCAACCTGGCACAGACAGAGGAACAGACAGAAGGGTGTTAAAGCAAAGGTCACCCATAATACTGGCTCATAGAGGGGAATGTTTTGAAGGCAAAAATGACAGCCAGATGCGTATTACAATCATGTTCCTAATCTAACCTCGTATCATGATTCGCAATAAATAATTTTGTCTTCATCTAAATCAGAGACAAATTCTTCTACAGAGCAATACATTGTCCCATCCTCAGAAAGCCTTTAAAGGCACATAAAGGCAAGCCTCAAGGTGCTCACCCATGACTGGTCCAAGTAACACCGCAAACATATGTGCCTAATGCACAACCTCATGTTGCATGTTAGCACTTCAATATATCCTCCCCATACACACACACACCCATGCATGCACACACTCGTGCACACACACACACATGCACACACACACACTTCCCCCCAGAATTCCTGTTCTGATCATCCATGTCCAGCCCACTGCCCTTTACACTGAAGCTGTCAGTCTGCAGGGTGTTTACAAAGTCTCCTGAACCCATTCATTTTTTATTTTTTTTATTTTTTTTCTCCCCTTTTTCTCCCCAATTTTCGTGGTATCCAATCGCTAGTAATTACTATCTTGTCTCATCGCTACAACTCCCGTACGGGCTCGGGAGAGACGAAGGTCGAAAGCCATGCGTCCTCCGAAGCACAACCCAACCAAGCCGCACTGCTTCTTAACACAGCGTGCCTCCAACCCGGAAGCCAGCAGCACCAATGTGTCGGAGGAAACACCGTGCACCTGGCCCCCTTGGTTAGCGTGCACTGCGCCCGGCCCGCCACAGGAGTC
>NW_019953747.1:0-2191 GCF_002910315.2 Salvelinus sp. IW2-2015
TGACTCCCCTGTTTGTGATCCAGTCAGTTGTTCCATGTTCCCACCTCTATTCCCTCCATGTCATTGTATACTTGGTCTGTGGTGCTGTCATCTATTCTGTTTATCTTGTGTGCACTCTCTGTATCTGTCCTTGGTATGCTACGTTTAGACCACAGGAGGCTGCTGAAGGGAGGACGGCTCATAATAATGGCCGGAATGGAGCTAATGGAATGCCATCAAACACCTGGAAACAATGTGTTTAATGTATTTGATACCATTCCCCTGATTCCGCTCCATCCATTACCACGTGCCCGTCCTCCCCAATTAAGGTACCACCAACCTCCTGTGATGTAGACAGTTGTCAAAAGCTCCCCTTTTCTGTGGAGAATTTAGTCTTTGAGAAAAAAATATCTCTGTCCATCCGTTCGATATCAAACTCTCTGTTGAAGCACTTCTTGTATGATTGTTTGTCAAAACAACCGTTTGACAGAGGGGTTGATATATATGGATAAATATTTATTTTTCCTCAGACACTATATGCCAATGAAACATTTCTTCATAGATGTTATTTTTACTGGGCCTTTTTGCACCTCCATCGTTTTTATGTCTGCCATTTGACATGGTTTAGAGGAGCAGCACCTATGGTCGATTTCTGCTGTGCATATCATGGTGACTGATGCAGAAATGTTATATTTCCGTGAATATGATACTGTTTCCTGGACTAAAAGCTGAACCCATGTCTTTATATGGGATTTCTAATGTCTGTGTATTTCTGTCTATCATTCCCATTTGGAACTGAAGGCCTACTGTACTTTAATTTAGCAGATGAATCAAGTCTTCAATGATATGTTAATTCTTTGATATGTTCCAAGTTATTCAACTACTCTAATTCTCTCTCTCTGTTTCTCCCCGTCTCTCTCTGCAGGATCAACCAATATCTTCACCCCTACAAGCCTTCTTCAAACTCTCAAAGACCTGGATAAACAAGCAGAGGTTTAAGCAGAACCCCCTGGCTGTAGCTGCCCCTCTCCTAACTAGCTGTCCCTCTCTTAACTATCTGTCCTTCTCTTAACTAGCTGTCCCTCTCTTAACTAGCTGTCCTTCTCTTAACTAGCTGTCCCTCTCTTAACTAGCTGTTCTTCTCTTAACTAGCTGTCCTTCTCTTAACTCCCTCAGCCGGCATATTTTACTCAAGACGTCCATACCAAACCCCTTCTACTCTATACATAAGACAATAAAGAAAATGGCTCTGTCTATTTCAAATATATCAAAGTCATGTATTCAGATATCATTTTTTTTAATAGCATGAAATAAGATCATTTAAAGCCATACCACCAAAAAACACCATGTTTTACCTACTGTACATAAACCCTGATGACTGTATAGTAATAATATAATTTCAATTTGTTTGTCAGATTGAAGGGAAGAGTAGAGTCTGTGATGGATGACTGATACTATATGAGCAGTGGATGTAAACTGCCGTCTCAGGATGCCATTGTTGCACTTTCTTAAAAAGGAAGCCAATCATAGACGAGATTGGATAAGTGTGGGTGGAATTTGAGGAATTATTCAGGCTGGTGATTGGTGTAGAGTGTTCGCCATGTTCCAGGCATTCAGGAATATAAAGGGACCAACTGGGATGATGGTGGAATGGGATCTATAATGTCCCTTTAATACCCCCTCAAAAATATGTGCAAGATTCCTGTCTTTCCAACAGACCTTTCAATACATTTCATAAAAGTATTCATATAACATTTATTTGAAAAAAACAACTAGCTGAATATTGGAAATACTTGGAACTTGGAAATACACTTGGAATGTATTTGAATACTGAAATAACTGAGTCAAATACACTCCCAAGCATTTAACCAAGTTATTTGAAAAGCCAGGTCTGTTTTTAGTGGTTTAGCATTAAGCTTTTATCTCATTGCTTGTAAACGTTTCAGGAACAATGAGCAAAAATACCAATATTTTTGAAACTCACAATTGTATAATTTGGACATCATCACCATCTTCATCACCAACATCATCACCATCTTCCTCGTAATGCAATCAGTAGTTTGTAGAATATATGCCATACTGTATCAATGTTTCTATTCCTGGTGATTATTCTGACTTTGCAAATGCCAATGTGAAGCCACTCTGTACTAGTGCTCATGTAGTTGTAGCTAGCAGTACAGTTACAGTAGTTGGGCTGTAGCTAGCAGTACAG
>NW_019953748.1:0-2191 GCF_002910315.2 Salvelinus sp. IW2-2015
TTTTTTGCGCAGGCTGTACACATTACATCAGTCTCTCATTCACAATTTGCTACTGCCTCTAGTTTCACCTTAAAAATCCATGCCTTTTGCTGCCAGTGGCCATTTTTCCCTTGCCCCGGAGTCCTGCATTGTGCCCTTCTTCCTGAGTGCTGCCTGCTCCGAAGCACCGCTCATTCACATGGCTCTCCATCACGTGATCGGGTCTCACAGTCTACAAGTGAAGACAGACACATCAGGGACCCAACTGCGCACCCCCTTATCCAATTCAGAGGTGCATATTGGAAGAACTGTCCACATTTACTTTTCGTCAGCCAACAAGATGAGTAGAAGGCCTAACGAACAGCAAAAGCACTAGCTTATGTCAATCTACTTTCCCCCATTGTACAACAGTTGAATTATTCTATTCTGTGTGATAAAAAATATTCCAAACATAGTCTGGGATAGTTGTGGGATGCAATAGATCCCAAATGAATACAACCACTAGCAGATCAGAATGTTCAACTTAAAATGTTGATAGATTATTAGGCTATTTCTTCACATTATAAGCACAGCAATGCGCACGTGGCAGTAGGCTATAAGCGCAAATGTTCCATTAGCAGGAAAATACCGTTATCAAAAGTGACCACAAATGCAATTATGCATATAATGCTTTTATTATAAAGGTGAATTTTTATGGTGAAAATGATCTTCCCCAAACTTGAAACTCACGTGCTGCTTATGTATGCCAGTTAGGCTCTTACACCCCTTGTAAAGCGGATTAATGTGATTCATTTTAAGGAGATATTTGGACACTTTAGTGATACAAACCTTGTCAAAACATATAGGCCTATGGGCTAGGCTACATGAGGTGTGTAACTATGATTCGAAAATGTCGCAAATAAATTGCTCTTTTTCTTGCCTTACGCCGGGCATCATTCACAAGTGATAATATGTAATTCACAAGTGATAGGCTAAGATAGTCACCCATCAGACTATTCTTGATTTAAATCTTGTCTTTACATATGCTAAATCATATGTGTGTGAAATTTGTTTTGATGTTGAATGGACCAAAAAATATATGTCATCTATGCACTTAAATAGTGAATGGAGGAAGCTTTTCCCGTTAATTTTCATGCCACTCAGGTAGGCTATACTCCTGTTGTAAAGAGAAGCAATGTGCTTAATATTAGAAAAGTTGGGAAATAAATATAGTAGYCCTAGCCAATAGAAAGTAMGCCWAGRCTATAGACAGCTGATGGGATCCTCCTCTTTTTAGTAGAGGKCATCACTCTGTTTTTTCACATAATTGAATAGCCTGTAGAAATGTTACGCAACATGAGCTCATGGGCTCTCATGAASTGTTTGATTAGATTTTCCATTARATTTTGCATTGATGTCAYAATGATTAGAGGGACAATAGAGTGCTGAGWACCAGGCAGTTAGCAAGTTTGGCAGGCTACTAATGACAGTCAGCATCAGAGCTTGGAGAAGTCTAATTACTGTGACTAAACGGTCATGTGGAATTTGACTGCCTTCATGACTCGTGACCGCGGGTGGAACAGGTAATACGGTCACCGTTAACACCCTAGTCAGTAAAGGGAGTGGGCATGAGAGGATCTAGAAGCTCATAGCTAGATGGTTCAGTAGAGGTGGTGGGCATGAGAGTGATCTAGAACTCATAGCTTAGACCGTCAGTAGAGGTGGGGGCATGAAGGATCTAGAAGCTCTCATAGCAGTATGGTCAGTAGAGGTGGTGGGCATGAAGGAGGATCTAGAAGCTCATGCTAGATGTCAGTAGAGGTGGTGGGCATGAGAGGATCTAGAAGCTCATAGCTAGAATGTCAGTAGAGGTGGTGGGCATGAGAGGATCTAGAAGCTTCATAGCTAAGATGGTCAGTAGAGGTGGTGTGCATGAGAGGATCTGGAATTCATGCTAGATGGTCGAGTAGAAGGTGTGGGCATGAGAGGATCTAAGAAGCTCATAGCTAGCATGGTAGTAGAGGTGCGTGTGGCATGAGAGATCTAGAAGCTCATAGCTAGATGGTCAGTAGAGGTTGGTTGTGCATGAGAAATCTGAATCTTCATAGCTAGATGGTCAGTAGAGGTTGTTTGCATGAGGAGGATCTAGAAGCTCATTAGCTAGATGGTCAGTAGAGGTGGTGTGCATGAGAGGATCTAGAAGCTCATAGTAGATGGTCAGTAGAGGTGGTGG
>NW_019953749.1:0-2190 GCF_002910315.2 Salvelinus sp. IW2-2015
AGAGGGACACCACAAAATAATATTTATAGAGCTGTTATCTTCCGAATAAACTCTTAAAGATTTAGTAATATTTTACGTCAATAGCAGTCAAAATTAATCGTCATCTCATTCAGTCTCATATTCTGAAAGTTGTAAATTCTTGGTTATCTGCAAGAATCCTGGCTAACAAGTTGAATCAGCAATACAAAATTGGGTTTAATTATTTATTTACTAAATACCTAACTAATCACACAGAATCACACATACACAATTAAATCATAACTTGATTACAAATTGCCGTCATAAAGGAAAACGTCCCTAGCGGGCGGAACAGATATGACAGCTTGTCACACAAAGAAAAGGGGCGGGATTTTAGTGAAAGAGCGGGAGACTGGAACATAGGCGAAGCTGTGCTATCGTAAATACAGTATCTTATGCATTCTAAATTACCGCCCATTTGGAAAAGGAAAATGCAATAAATATTTACTCTGAGCTGCGCTTCAGTAGGTTGGTGGTAGATGGAAGACCGTATCGCCAACCCAAGTCCTCTGTCCTTTGAAGAATGTCTCTGGTGGTCACTGGATACGTTGGAGTAACGTCGTGTAGTAGACGGGATACTCTGACTGTCCTTCCTAACCTGCGTTTGTAGCAGCTGTTGCTAACTCAACGGCTAGGAGGTATCACTTCTGTAGTGAATACGAGTTCAAAGTTCATACCATTCACAACCAAAGTCCATGCTGATGTTGGCTTAGTTCTGTAGTTATTATCTGAACCATTCTGACATCGGATCGTCATCCTAATGTACCCGGAACAGGAAGTTATATTTTTGTCAATGGCTTTATATAGTGGAGGGAGAGGGGTGTGTCTGAAAAGTTTATAACCCATGTCTCTTCACAGGGGCGGGCCCCTGGTTGAGCAGAAGCCCAAACTTATGAAAACCCAAATCTCTCATTTGGAAGCTAAAATTACATTTCATCTCTTCACAAATAATTTCATATTCAAACATTTGAATTAAACAACAATTCCATGTGAATCCGATACCTCTGAGATTTAGACTTTCCACAGTAGAGTTTATGTCATTCTATCATTGATGAGACTGTGTCAGAGGGCAACCGAACTGACATAATATACCTTAAGTACCACCGCATATGTTCAGTTGGTCGGATTACCAGAATATAGTTCATTCCCCCCCAACTTCTGATGTTCCCAGAATCTCTATGTTAACCAAGGGGTTTTCTTATGTCACATCAGTAGGGAAGAGGAACGGGGGAGGGGGGAAAGAGGTATTTATGACTGTCATAAACCTACCCCCAGGCCAACGTCATGACACCTCCTACCTTGTCACAACACAACTGATTCGCTCAAACGCATTAAGAAGGAAAGAAATTCCACAAATTCACTTTTAACAAGGCACACCTGTTAATTGAAATGCATTTCAGGTGACTACCTCATGAAGCTGGTTGAGAAAATGCCAAGAGTGTGCAAAGCTGTCATCAAGGCAAAGGGTGGCAAACCAAGACAAAATGGAAACTATGGAGGCCAGACTGAGTACCAGTAGGGTCCAGGAAGAGGAGCTGAGAACCAGACTGAAAAATACAGGAAACCAGGTTGATGAATTAAGGAAAATTAATCAAGGTAAAGAGAGTTATAACGTATTATTACTTGTTCCAAAGGATGTATGAGCCCTTATCACGTTTTATAAATCTGTTTTTATGTACCAAATGTACGAACCATACTACATACTATTTAGAACATACGGTTCAGTAAAAAATGTATGCAGTAAGCAACAACGTACTAGGATCGTCCATATTGAGAAGGTGCCATCTAAATGCACAATCGCGTCTGTTCGCGCCACTCGTTCATTTTGGAACAGCACGTCCCCTCTTCTGATTATCAGCTACTGCCAAATACACGTGGGTCTGATAAGATTATTCTCTTCCTCAATAGTGTGCTGTCAAGTCATACTAGATGAACCGCTGAATATGACACCCTGGCATTTCAATCATCCTACATTTCTGAAGTTTCACATACTCTAAAACTAGCATTGGTATTCGGACAGGCCCAATGACTCTGATTCTGATTATAAGCGTCTTGTAATGCATTATGACCACGTCATAATGTACCTAAGAATGTGTAATCGTTGTCTTCACAGAAAGACCAAGAGTGGCATTCTCAGCTGCACTGACCGAGGATGGTTCCGGAAGCAACAAA
>NW_019953750.1:0-2190 GCF_002910315.2 Salvelinus sp. IW2-2015
GCTATGTTAGGTTAACCCTTTCCCTCCCCACTTCTCTATAGAATGTGCTGAGGAAGGTGCAGCACCAGGACGCGTTGCAGATCTCAGACGTGGTGGTGGCCTCTCTGCTCAGAATGTTCCAGAACACTGCCGGCTCCGGGGGCGTACAGGAGGATGCGCTCATGGCCGTCTCAACCTTGGTGGAAGGTGAGCCGTTTAAAACTGTCACACTGTAGTGGATGAGTTAATTTAAAGTTTTTATTTTTATTTTTTACATAAGTCACACATACATTAGGGTTTTCTACCCACGCCCTCCACCCATTTTAGTGGGATGAATTATGTTTGTGAATCTAAGCCGTAAAACTTCGTATCTGGTCTGTGATGAAAAATCTTGTACTCAAAACGCTGAAAACCCTGATGTTTAATAGGATTTATCTGAGACCTGTTTCCAGCCACTTGGTCAATGTTAAACTGATTTCCACGCTTCTTACAGTATGTATATGGTGTGTCGCATGTCCAGTGTCACATGCCTCACTGAGCGCGTTTACATGCACACTAAACATGTGGTGTTATGGCTTTGGTCGTATAAACACCTTACTCTGCTGATCTTAATCGCTGTACGGTCACGATCAAAGTAAACATAAGCCAATTAAAACAGCTCAGAAAACCCGGGTATCTCTCGAAAGATTCGGCTATAGAAACGGCTCAGTCGGTGTTCCAGCTGTGCGTTTGAGCTGTGCCTGTGCTAGCACCAGCAACTCAAGCCTCCCTCGAATGCGTGAGTTTGGACTAACTAAAAGTATGAATCTTAGAACTAGTTTTCACGTCGAAACTTTGTCCGAACTCCAAATCAAATAGTTTTCCCAAAAATAACATTGTCGCCATGGCAGAACGCTTATTTTGATTGAAGATTTTCTACATTTTATCAAAGTGCCGTCCGGTAGACTGATTTTAGATATGTCCAAGTGTACAGGATTATTAGGGATATTCTTCTTGCAAAGCATGTTAACATTTGAAATTTGAAATGTCATATTAATCCTACTGTTCACAATCGTATTATTGTGTGCATGTAACCATACTCAATGTTGTGCTGTAATGTCTTCCATGCTTCCTCCTCAGTATTGGGTGCTGACTTTCAGAAATACATGGATGCCTTTAAACCCTTCCTGGTAATTGGATTGAAGAATTACGCAGAATATCAAGTGCGTGCTATGATTTTTCAAGGATTTATATTCATATTAATCTCTTAAAGTAAAAAAAAATAAAAAATTGTCCTCCCCCTGACGCCTGTTCCTCTCGCTGCTCTGAGCTGTGGCAGCCGGGATTTTAGTTCGTCACAGAGTAAAGCAGGGTCTATTTCACCCAGTGTTCATGAGGTAGCAGGGCTGCCATTGTCTACACTGGACTTTGCTGGACCCCACAGTTGAAATGCACTGATTTAGTAGCTAAGTTACTTCTAGTAATGCTTGCTGTGAGAGTCAACACTCGATTAGTTCAGCTAGCTACACCACTCACTCACCCACCCTTCCCTCTCTCTCCCTTGTCAGGTGTGTCTGGCCGCGGTGGGCCTGGTGTGTGACCTGTGCCGRGCCCTGATGTCCAACATCCTGCCTTACTGCGACGAGATCATGCAGCTCCTGCTGGAGAACCTGGGGGTGAGTTGCACTTTAGTTTCTGCCAGCTGTGTTGATAATGCCAAGGCTACCGTTATCAATACTGGAATGTACAGGACCATACATTTTGAGTCTTATTGCAGATTTACAGCCTCCGTTTTATTGATTGGTTACTTTGTAGAGACATGCAAATGCCTTCGTGTCAAGCTGACTGTGGACACCAAAATTTTTTTGTTATAATTCCATCTGTCTTTGTTTAATAGGTTAAGTCTTGTGGACACTAATGCAGTTTGTCACCAGTACTGACTAAGGGCGTGTGTGTTGCCCCTGCAGAATGAGAATGTGCACCGGTCAGTGAAGCCTCAGATCCTGTCAGTGTTCGGAGACATTGCCCTGGCCATCGGCGGAGAGTTCAAGAAGTACCTGGAGATCGTCCTGGACACGCTGCAGCAGGCGTCGCAGGCACAAGTCGACAAGGTAGAACAGATGGACACGCACTGTACCACATTGGCATCCCCTTGTTTCGTTTGACCCTGACGCCTGTTCCTCTCGCTGCTCTGAGCTGTGGCAGCTGGGATTTTAGGTCGTCACAGAGTAA
>NW_019953751.1:0-2190 GCF_002910315.2 Salvelinus sp. IW2-2015
CGAGATACCGCAAGCGTTTACTTCAGCCAATCAAACGTTAGAGGGCTGCAGGGGGTGGAGACAAATATCTTGGTTTTGCTAAACATTATCCAGTAATTCTAAATTTATAACATTGTAACAGTGTGTGTGGATATATGACGTCAATATATAACTGTCTTTACTGTGAAGCAGGAAGAGGGGGATAAGAATGTTGCGCTGGAATACATCTGCGGTAGTTCTATCGTGCACGAGCATCAGGTTATTTTCTAATATCTATTTTTCAACATTCCACTATATTTTCATCTCATAATTGATTGTAGTTATGCATTGTGAAACAATACTATTTTTTCTGCCCTAAAACAGTAGTTTAGCATGTACTATTTTAACACCATAGACATAAGAATACATTTGCTAATGTTAGGAGAAGCAGTTTGGTTGCTAGGGCAACCCTTGCGCAGGCTCACATCATGTGCTGCTGGAGTTTAGATAACTTTTCCTGATATTTGTCAGTTCTGTGGAAAATAAAAATAGCTGGGTTTTTCTCACTGTGAGAGGTGTTTCTTGAAGAGGTGTTTTTGGAATATAATCAAAATGTCTTCCTTTTTCTTCTTTCCATAGCTGTCTGGTGAGTGTTGGGTTCAGGAGGACACACTGCTGCCAGGATGCAGGAGCAGAGGAACATTGTAGATCATCAGGCTTTCCTGGAGGATGGCCTGAGATCAGAGGTGCTGCTCCAACACCAGCTGCAAGCAATGAAGGAGGCCCACAAGCAGCAGCTGCAGGAGACATAGAGGAGACAGAGAGAGGGCCTGGAGAGAAGGATCCAGCAGAACTCTATGCTGTCAGCAGGCGTCGACAGGTGGTCTAGTACTCCAGGACCTCTCAACAGGTCAGACAATCGTAGAGGTCTATCAAATCCTCTGCAGCCTGGGCATCCGTCACAACTGTTACACAGAGAGGATCACAGCAACTTCAGCATCAAGGCCAACAGAAACAGAGCAGCACCAACTAAGTAAAGAGGAGAAAGAGGAGGCGGAGTGTCCGAGGAAGTTCCGTGCTGTTCCTGTGCTTGTCCATGTGTTTTTGCACCTCTATGATGAGATGATGCAGGTGCGACAGAGGGAGAGGAAGGAAGGCCATGAACAGAGGAAGGACTTCCTGCTCTCCATGCAGATGCCCTTCAGCTTCCTGGAGAGAGATGAGAAGAAGAGAGAGAAGCTGATGGAAATGATAAGCACGGTGACACAGACTCAAAAACCCAAGGCCACCAATGTCAGGAAACCAATACCTAAAGCAATCAAAGACCCTGTAGTCTCTGAGCATTTGAAAGATGAGTTGCCTAAAAAAAATATCTCTTGAGATGTTGCTAAGGTACAGGAAATGGTGTTATAAATGTATTATTATCCTCTCTAAATCTAGTTTTTTTTCTCACTGAATTCTGCATGCTCTGTAGAGGAGCTGCGCAGGGCGATATGCATCCAGCCGAGGGCCCAGGAGAACTTGAGGAAGTCCACAGCACCTATAGAGAACCAAACTCATACTGAGAACCCTGAACCTCACAGCTCCCAGCACACTAAGAAGGAGGTCCTGGCCTTCCTGGATCAGACCACCTCCCAGGTCCCTGACTTTGATAGGCTGCACAAGGCTTTCCACAGGGAAGCCTTGAGGAGGGCCGAGAGGAAAGATGTGACCAAGTGTCAGCCCTTCCACCTGCGGACATCAACCCTGCCCTCAAGAACAAGCAGGAGCAGCTCTGAAAAAGAACAAGTGAGCTTACTGTAGCACTCTGCAAATATAACTTAGTTCAGTATAGAAATGATATGTTTGTTGCTTTGGTTTGTTTCCTCGTATTATTTTTGTTCTCAGGAATCCACAGTCAGTGCCTTTTTGAAGAGAAGCAATTCCTTTGGTGGTTTAACATCGCTGTCTACAGATACGCTTCCCACCTACATCACAGATGCAGCAAGGAAACGCTGTATGGCAATTAGGTAAGAGGGAACTGTGAACTTCACTATCAGATGTGTCTCTTTCATTCGCACAGATCACAGTAAAGATGAGTATTACTCTCTCTGTCCTTTGGTCCATCAGAAGGTCTGTGGAGCAGAGGGAGAGCACGGAGCAGGAGAGTGCAGAGTTTATGAGGAAACACAGGATGAGATCTCAGGCCATGAAGAAGACAGTGGCTGTCCGCGCCAAGGTCATGGACCCTCA
>NW_019953752.1:0-2189 GCF_002910315.2 Salvelinus sp. IW2-2015
CTTTCAGGTCAGCACTGCTTTACTGATGGAAAACAGCAAACAGAGGCAGACAGATAATCACACAGATTAGACTCTGTTATCTGCTCTACTGTCCCCTGATGTTATTATACCGACAAGGAGCATCAACATACACAGGAAGTATTATACACCTCCTTATTCACTGCAGAATGAAGCAAAAGCCTCATGTCAGTAGGGCCATCGTGTGACCTTCACAGACAAGATGACATAAACAGAACCATATTGTCCCTGCTATATACATTATCTGGTTTGTTTATTACATCTGTAGAACAAA
The DNA here is from genome assembly GCF_002910315.2 of Salvelinus sp. IW2-2015. Lineage (NCBI taxonomy): Eukaryota > Metazoa > Chordata > Actinopteri > Salmoniformes > Salmonidae > Salvelinus > Salvelinus sp. IW2-2015. The sequence goes on from NW_019953752.1 coordinate 293, forward strand.
CTTCCAGTGGGTGGAAGCAACACTTTAAGTCCAACATCCTGTCAAGAGCAATCTCATGGGAAAGTTAACTGCACGTCTTGTAACAGACAGAGTAATCATGCTGCTGCAGCTGCTAAAAAAAGAGCCTATTTGACAAAGGCAAAGAGGTGCATGCATGTCTTCTGTGCTCCCCACACTGTCTGACACAAGTGTTAATCCAGTCTCAGCATGCAATAAATATTGTCTCTGTATATTTATTTATTTATCTCCCTCTCTCTCTGTCTATCTCTAAAATGGCATGAGTCATACAGTATGTACTGTTAATGGAGGTCAAGATGGAGGAAAGCAGACAGGAATAAGGAGAGGAGAGAATAATAACACATAGTGGGGATACAGAATTATCCAAAGGCAGGAAAATAAGAGAGAGAGGAATTAAAGAAAAAACAGAGAGATACTATAATGGATGCAGCTGAGGATGCTCGATGCTTGCATAGGATATGAAGATAGGAGCTGCACAGGCCGTGATAATCCCATAGACCAAAATACTGAAATTGCATGAAGGGGAGGAGGTAGAAATCTGGGAGTACATACCCTCAGGCTATTCTGTTCTCCTCTCCAACAGCTCTGTAACAATGGCCGGAAGGACGGAGAGATGGAATTTCTGCTCAAAGGCTGTCAGAAGGAAATCAGTAATGTCCTCAAGACAGAGAGCGAGAGTAAGTAAAGAGATGGAGGGCACAGTGAAAACAGAGGGAGGTAAAGGAGAAGGACTGGGATGTACCATCTGGGCTGCAAACAGTGGGGGTGTCCGTATCTTTAGACTGCATTGTGTCTTGGGTCAATTTACTGTATCTCTCTCTGCCTAGCCCTAGAGCTTAGGATGTATTTTTTTTAAATAAATTCTTGTGAAATTCTTGTAGAAGCCTACTATAATAATTATAACAATAGTGATTAAATTGTATATACTGTATAAATATATAATACAAGTCAAAGATTTGCATACCCAATGTGTGTCATCATGCTGCCTCACAATGTGTGTGTTTCTGAGTCATTGTCACATTTGTAAAGGGGCAAATATGCTTGTTGTTTCAAATTTTATCTCAAGTGTGTTCAGTCCATGGCTTCAGTTGAGTACTTTCTTGCATCACTGTCCCTGATTGTATCTAAATAAAATATCTCCCTGTGATGCTAAGGGGATGACATCATTCAAATAATACAGCTGTAGTTCAGTCAAATACTACTGTATGCCTACATTGTCATTTTTGTCATTTAGCAGACGCTCTTATCCAGAGTGACTTACAGAGTAATTAGGGCTAACTGCTTTGCTCAAGGGCACATCAACATATTTTTCATCTAGTCTGCTCTGGGATTCAAACCAGCAAACTTTTGGTTATTGGCCCAACACGCTTAACCGCTAGGATACCTGCCTACCATTGTATTCTACCGACAATTCTACTGTGATTATTGAGCTGTCTGATTGAGCTGTCTGTCAGCTATAGCCCTCATCTATTCCAGTATGATTATTTGTATCCCCCCATCAATTACATATGAGATTTAAAAAATAATTAATAAAATATTCAAACTCCCCATTAGATGTTTTCTGGGCCTGGCTGCTTTTGTCTTGTTTTTGACAATTAAATTATAACATTTACACCTTTTCTCACCACTGTAGTAATGCATTAAGGTGGTTACCTCCATGTACTACTAATAGTAATATATGGGAGGAAGCAGGATATTGCAGGATGACTTATAGTAGGAGGAACATCCTGGCAGATGTCTATAGCAACATTTCTGCATTCCTAAAACACAGCAGTAATGTATGGCATTAACAAGCATGGCCAGCAGGGCTCAGTCAATACTCAAATAAATGTCAATGCAATGCCAATGCCAACAGTCAGGTTTTGTGCCTATGTGCCTG
>NW_019953753.1:0-2189 GCF_002910315.2 Salvelinus sp. IW2-2015
TTTTGGACATCATTCGTCACGTTATAGTGGACGCGCTTTGTGACTTTGGAATGTTTACCAAACGCGCTAACCAAAGTAGCTAATTGGACATAAATAACGGACATTATCGAACAAATCAAGCATTTATTGTGGACCTGGGATTCTAGGACTGCATTCTGATGAAGTTCATCAAAGGTAAGGAAACATTTATCATGTATTTTCTGGTTTCTGTTGACTCCAACATGGCGGCTAACTTTACTATTGTTCTGAGCTCCGTCTCAGATTATTGCATGGTTTGCTTTTTCCGTAAAGTTTTTTTGAAATCTGACACAGCGGTTGCATAAAGGAGAGGTATATCTATAATTCCATGTGTATAGGGCTCAAGGGCTTATATAGTGGAAGGAGAGGGCTGTGTCTGAAAAGTTTATAACCCATGTTTCTTCACAGGGGCGGGCCAATGGTTGAGCAGAGCCTTAAAYTTATGAAAACCCAAATCTCTCATTTGGAAGCTAAAATTACATTTCATCTCTTCACAAATAATTTCATATTCAAACATTTGAATTAAACAACAATTCCATGTGAATCCGATACCTCTGATGTGCCGACTTTCCACAGTAGAGTTTGTCATTCTATCATTGATGAGAATGTGCCAGATGACAACCGAACTGACATAATATACCTTAATATACCTTAATATACCTATGAACTAAATGATGAAGATGAAGGGGATTGAATTTAGAACATTAGTGTAAGAATTGCGATTCCTCTGACCTGCACGCGCACAACCTGAAAAATACACTTATTTGTTTGTTTCTACTCGTCAGTGTAGCAACAGTTTTAGTAAGTAACACTAAGGTTTTTTTCTTAGAGAAACTAAATGTTAAATTATATTCCATGATATTCCTAAGATATACACTACCTTTCAAAAGTTTGGGGTCACTTAGAAATGTCTGTCACGCCCTGACCGTAGAGAGCTTTTTATGTCTCTATTTTGGTTTGGCCAGGGTGTGATTTGGGTGGGCATTCTATGTTCTGTATTTCTAGGTTTTGTAGGTCTTTGTTTCTGGCCGAGTGTGGTTCCCAATCAGAGGCAGCTGTCTATCGTTGTCTCTGATTGGGGATCATACTTAGGCTGCCCTTTTCCCAAATTCTGTGTGGGATCTTGTTCTTTGTTTGTGTGCAGGTAGTTTTCACAACGAAGCTGGTCGGTCGTTGTATTCTTTATTGTTTTTTATTTTCTAAAGTTTCACTTCGTTAATAAATTATGTGGAAATCAAAGAACGCCTTGGTCTCATCCTTCCGACGACACCCGTTACAATGTCCTTGTTTATGAAAGAAAAGCTAATTTTTTGTCCATTATATTAACATCAAATTGATCAGAAATAGTGTAAACATTGTTAATATGGATAGGGGGCCGCATTTTCACGTTTGGATGAAAAGCGTGCCCAGAGTAAACTGCCTCCTACTCAGTTCCAGATGCTAATATATGCATATTGAATTATTTGTGAAGAGTGAAATGTAATTTTAGCTTCCAAATGAGAGATTTGGGTTTTCATAAATTTAAGGCTCTGCTCAACCATTGGCCCGCCCCTGTGAAGAAACATGGGTTATAAACTTTTCAGACACAGCCCTCTCCTTCCACTATATAAGCCCTTGAGCCTATACACATGGAATTATAGATATACCTCTCCTTTATGCAACCGCTGTGTCAGATTTCAAAAAAACTTTACGGAAAAAGCAAACCATGCAATAATCTGAGACGGAGCTCAGAACAATAGTAAAGTTAGCCGCCATGTTGGAGTCAACAGAAACCAGAAAATACATGATAAATGTTTCCTTACCTTTGATGAACTTCATCAGAATGCAGTCCTAGGAATCCCAGGTCCACAATAAATTGCTTTGTTGTTCGATAATGTCCGTTATTTATGTCCAATTAGCTACTTTGGTTAGCGCGTTTGGTAAACACATTCCAAAGTCACAAAGCGCGTCCACTATAACGTGACGAATGATGTCCAAAGGTTCCATAACAGTCAGTAGAAACATGTCAAACAATGTATTGGAATCAATCTTAAGAATGTTGTTAACATACATCTTGAATAACGTTCCAACCGGAGAATTACATTGACTTCAGTTGAGCGATGGAACTACTCACAGACATAATTCAAACAGTTTTAGAAACTTCAGAGTGTTTTCTATCCAATACTACTAAC
>NW_019953754.1:0-2188 GCF_002910315.2 Salvelinus sp. IW2-2015
AGATAAACGTTCCGCGAGTGAAAAAGTTTGAAATGAGGGAAAAAAGTTGATGAAAAACTAAAAATATAAACGGTAATTAAAAGTAAAAATAAAAAAAACGTAAAGTTGTCAGCTAAGCAAAGTAAGTGTTGCAACAAAACGCACAGACACACACGTCTGCAAATAACATTGAATGATTCCAGAATTGCATGTGTGTGCAAAAAATTCACATTTTTGCATCACAGATATAGAGATTTTGGCTGACATTATTGCTGACAGAATATTGGTATTCACAGAATACTGGTCTTTAAACATTCAGTATTACAGATAAAATGCTTAAATACACTACCAGTCAAAGTTTCAGAACACCTACACATTCAAGGCTTTTTCTTCTTTTTGACTATTTTCTACATTGTCAATTAATAGTGAAGACATCAAAACTATGAAATAACACATATGGAATCATGTAGTACCCAAAAAAGTGTTAAACAAATCAAAATATATTTTATATTTGAGATTCTTCAAATAGCCACCCTTTGCCTTAACGACAGCTCTGCACACCCTTGGCATTCTCTCAACCAGCTTCATTGAATGCATTTCAAATAACAGGTGTGCCTTCTTAAAAGTTAATTTGTGGAATATATTTCATTCTTAATGCGTTTGAGCCAATCAGTTGTGTTGTGACAAGGTAGGGGGGTATATTTGGAAAAAGACCAAGTCCATATTATGTCAACAGCTCAAATAAGCAAAGAGAAATGACAGTCCATCATTACTTTAAAACATGAAGATCAGTCAATAAGACTGCAGTGAAGACCGCCACAGGAATGGAAGATCCAGAGTTACCTCTGCTGCAGAGGATACGTTCATTAGACTTAACAGCCTCAGAAATTGCAGCCCTAATAAATGCTTCACACAGTTCAAGTAACAGACACATCTCAGAGGAGACTGTGTGAATCAGTCCTTCTCGGTCGAATTTCTGCAAAGAAACCACTACTAAACGACACGAATAATAAGAGACATGCTTGGGCCAAGAAACACGAGAAACGGACATTAGACATGTGGAAATTTGTACTTTGGTCTGGAGTCCAAATTGGAGATTTATGGTTCCAACCACCATGTCTTTGTGAGACACGGTGTGGGTGAACAGATGATCTCTGTGTATTTCCCACTCTAAAGCATTGTGGAGGAGGTGTTATGGTGTGGGGGTGCTTTGCTGGTGACACTGTCTGTGATTTATTTAGAATTCAAGGCACACCTAACCAGCATGGCTACCACAACATTCTGCAGCGACACGACATCCCAGCTGGTTTGGGCTTAGTGGGACTATCATTTGTTTTTCAACAGGACAATGACCCAACACACCTCCAGGCTGTGTAAGGGCTATTTTACCAAGAAGGAGTGTTGGAGTGCGGCATCAGATGACCTGGCCTTTACAATCAACCAACCTCAACCCAATTTAGATGGTTTGGGATAAGTCGGACCGCAGAGTGAAGGAAAAGCAGCCAACATGTGCTCAGCATATGTGGGAACTCCTTCAAGACCGTTGGAAAAGCATTGCAGGTTAAGCTGGATGAGAGAATAACAGGAGTTTGCAAAGCTGTCAACAAGGCAAAGGGTGGCTGTTTGAAGATTCTCAAATATAAAATATATTTTGATTTGTTTAACACTCTTTTGGTTACTACATGATTCCATATGTGTTATTTCATAGTTTTGATGTCTTCACTATTATTCTAAAGAAAAACCCTTGAATGAGTACGTGTTCTAAAACTTTTGACCGGTGTGTATATTCAGTGATACAACATCACATACATTGACATCAGATGACATTATCAGTAAATATTTGTTATTTATTTAGTAAATGTTAAAGTACAGTACCAAAGCAGTCCTTCCGTGTTTGCAGCTTCATTTGAGTTCACTGTTATTCCGGTCAGAACAAAGCAATAAAATCAGAGATTTTTGGGGGGGAATTTAGATGGAAACCCGTGCACGCACCCACACAGATGCAACCACACATGCTGCACTCACACATACATACTGTACATGCATTCCAACATACATGTCATATTTGCCTTAGTCAACTGGTTCAAGGAATTGTTTTAAGCAGTAACCGTATATTCACTCCTGGGGGTTTCAGTATTCATGAGAATGCATAGACCTTCATTGCGAAAGAGTGTGTTTAATCAGAAGGCCATTATCCCTAAGTCGCCTC
>NW_019953755.1:0-2187 GCF_002910315.2 Salvelinus sp. IW2-2015
AACCAGGTTCATGAGGTAGTCACCTGGAAAACATTTCAATTAACAGGTGTGCCTTAGCTTGCCGTGATGTGTGTTTTGTCCTATATTTATTATATTTTTTTATCCCAGCCCCCGTCCCCGCAGGAGGATTTTGGGCTTTTGGTTGGCCATCATTGTGATTAAGAATTTGTTCTTAACTGACTTGCCTAGTTAAGTAATGGTTCAATAAAATGCAACAATTTTTTAAAAGTTAATTTGTGGAATTTCTTTCCTTCTTAATGTGTTTGAGCCAATCAGTTGTGTTGTGACATGGTAAGGGTGGTATTCAGAAGATAGCCCTATTTGGTAAAAGAGCAAGTCCATATTATGGCAAGAACAGCTCAAATAAGGAAAGAGAAACGACAGTCCATCATTACTTTAAGACATGATGGTCAGTCAATACGGAACATTTCAAGAACTTTGAAAGTTTCTTCAAGTGCAGTTGCAAAAACCATCAAGCGCTAATGATGAAACTGGTTCTCATGTGGACCGCCACAGGAATGGAAGACCCAGAGTTACCTCTGCTGCAGAGGATACGTTCATTAGTTACCAGCCTCAGAAATTGCACCCAAATAAATGCTTCAAAGAGTTGAAGTAGCAGACACATCTCAACTGTTCAGAGTTCAGAGGAGACTGTGTGAATCAGGCCGTCATGGTCCAATTGCTGGAAAGAAACCAATAGGCACCAATAAGAAGAAGAGACTTGCTTGGGTCAAGAAACACGAGCAATGGACATTAGACCGGCATGTGTGGTTCCCACCGTGAAGCATGGAGGAGGAGGTGTGATGGTGTGGGGGTGCTTTGCTGGTGACACTGTCTATGATTTATTTAGAATTCAAGGCGCACTTAGCCAGCATGGCTACCATAGCATTCTGCAGCGTAACGCCATCCCATCTGGTTTGCGCTTAGTAGGAGTATAATTTTTTTTTCAACAGGACAATGACCCAACCCACCTCCATGCTTTGTAAGGGCTATTTGACCAAGAAGGAGAGTGATGAAGTGCTGCATCATATGACCTGGCCTCCACAATCACCTGACCTCAACCCAATTGAGATGGTTTTGGATGAGTTGGATCGCAGAGTAAATGAAAAGCAGCCAACAAGTGCTCAGTATACAGTATGTGGAAAGTCCTTCAAGACTGTGGGAGAAGCATTCCAGGTGAAGCTGGTTGAGAGAATGCCAAGAGTGTGCAAAGCTGTCATCAAGGCAAAAGGGTGGCTACTTTGAAGAACCTAAAATATATTTTGATTTGTTTAACACTTTTTTGGGTTACTACTTGATTCCATATGTGTTATTTCATAGTTTTTATGTCTTGACTATTATTCTACAAAGTAGAAATAGTACATTTAAAAAGAACCTGGAAATGAGTAGTGTTGTCCAAACTTTTGACTGTTCTGTATTCGTAGTAATAAAGACAATGAAAACAGTAGCGTCAATTATTTTGTATTTTGTATTTAAAACTAGTCAGTAAGAACAAATTCTTATTACATGACTGGCCTTGCCCGGCCAAACCCGGACGGACGCTGGGACATTGTGCGCCGCCCTAGTGGACTCCTAATCACGGCCGGATGTGATACAGCTTGCGATTCAAACCAGGTACTGTAGTGACACCTCTTGCCTGGAAGATGCTGTGCCTTAACCCCTGCGCCATCGGTGCCGGAGCTGGAGGTGGACGAGATAGTCAATGTGCAATGCGAGACTGGCGAGCCTTAGCGGGTAGCTAGCCTTTGTTGAATACTATTTAACCAGTACTTCATGCGGGCTTGGAAGATAGTAGAAGCATAGTTAACTCAGTTGCCTGTGAGGTTCCAGACTTCAAGACAAGAAACAGTGTAATGACCCATTGGGGTGACACTGGATGTTTTTGACAATTTTTAGGACCTCTTCCGTCGGGACACCGCCGATGGTATCTTAGAGGTCCTGCGTATGACAGGGACCCTTGCCGCCCAGTGAGTGATGGTTAGTCTGGGCCGTCCACACTACCCTCTGTAGTGCCTTTAATCAGATACAAGCAGTGCCAAAACTAAGCAGTATGCCTCCAGTCAAGATGCTCTCAACTGGAGCCAGCTGCAAGAACATTGGTGTCCGAGGCCCATGGCTGAATCTTTTTCAAGCTCCTGACGTGAAAAGAGGTGTTTGTGCCCTTTTTCACGACGTTAGTGTGTTTGG
>NW_019953756.1:0-2186 GCF_002910315.2 Salvelinus sp. IW2-2015
GCTATGTTAGGTTAACCCTTTCCCTCCCCACTTCTCTATAGAATGTGCTGAGGAAGGTGCAGCACCAGGACGCGTTGCAGATCTCAGACGTGGTGGTGGCCTCTCTGCTCAGAATGTTCCAGAACACTGCCGGCTCCGGGGGCGTACAGGAGGATGCGCTCATGGCCGTCTCAACCTTGGTGGAAGGTGAGCCGTTTAAAACTGTCACACTGTAGTGGATGAGTTAATTTAAAGTTTTTATTTTTATTTTTTACATAAGTCACACATACATTAGGGTTTTCTACCCACGCCCTCCACCCATTTTAGTGGGATGAATTATGTTTGTGAATCTAAGCCGTAAAACTTCGTATCTGGTCTGTGATGAAAAATCTTGTACTCAAAACGCTGAAAACCCTGATGTTTAATAGGATTTATCTGAGACCTGTTTCCAGCCACTTGGTCAATGTTAAACTGATTTCCACGCTTCTTACAGTATGTATATGGTGTGTCGCATGTCCAGTGTCACATGCCTCACTGAGCGCGTTTACATGCACACTAAACATGTGGTGTTATGGCTTTGGTCGTATAAACACCTTACTCTGCTGATCTTAATCGCTGTACGGTCACGATCAAAGTAAACATAAGCCAATTAAAACAGCTCAGAAAACCCGGGTATCTCTCGAAAGATTCGGCTATAGAAACGGCTCAGTCGGTGTTCCAGCTGTGCGTTTGAGCTGTGCCTGTGCTAGCACCAGCAACTCAAGCCTCCCTCGAATGCGTGAGTTTGGACTAACTAAAAGTATGAATCTTAGAACTAGTTTTCACGTCGAAACTTTGTCCGAACTCCAAATCAAATAGTTTTCCCAAAAATAACATTGTCGCCATGGCAGAACGCTTATTTTGATTGAAGATTTTCTACATTTTATCAAAGTGCCGTCCGGTAGACTGATTTTAGATATGTCCAAGTGTACAGGATTATTAGGGATATTCTTCTTGCAAAGCATGTTAACATTTGAAATTTGAAATGTCATATTAATCCTACTGTTCACAATCGTATTATTGTGTGCATGTAACCATACTCAATGTTGTGCTGTAATGTCTTCCATGCTTCCTCCTCAGTATTGGGTGCTGACTTTCAGAAATACATGGATGCCTTTAAACCCTTCCTGGTAATTGGATTGAAGAATTACGCAGAATATCAAGTGCGTGCTATGATTTTTCAAGGATTTATATTCATATTAATCTCTTAAAGTAAAAAAAAATTAAAAATTGTCCTCCCCCTGACGCCTGTTCCTCTCGCTGCTCTGAGCTGTGGCAGCCGGGATTTTAGTTCGTCACAGAGTAAAGCAGGGTCTATTTCACCCAGTGTTCATGAGGTAGCAGGGCTGCCATTGTCTACACTGGACTTTGCTGGACCCCACAGTTGAAATGCACTGATTTAGTAGCTAAGTTACTTCTAGTAATGCTTGCTGTGAGAGTCAACACTCGATTAGTTCAGCTAGCTACACCACTCACTCACCCACCCTTCCCTCTCTCTCCCTTGTCAGGTGTGTCTGGCCGCGGTGGGCCTGGTGTGTGACCTGTGCCGGGCCCTGATGTCCAACATCCTGCCTTACTGCGACGAGATCATGCAGCTCCTGCTGGAGAACCTGGGTGTGAGTTGCACTTCAGTTTCTGCCACCTGTGTTGGTAATGACAAGGCTGCCATTATCGATCCCGGAATGTGCAGGACCATACATTTGAGTCTTATTGCAGATTTACAGCCTCCGTTTTATTGATTGGTTACTTTGTAGAGACATGCAAATGCCTTCGTGTCAAGCTGACTGTGGACACCAAAATTTTTTTGTTATAATTCCATCTGTCTTTGTTTAATAGGTTAAGTCTTGTGGACACTAATGCAGTTTGTCACCAGTACTGACTAAGGGCGTGTGTGTTGCCCCTGCAGAATGAGAATGTGCACCGGTCAGTGAAGCCTCAGATCCTGTCAGTGTTCGGAGACATTGCCCTGGCCATCGGCGGAGAGTTCAAGAAGTACCTGGAGATCGTCCTGGACACGCTGCAGCAGGCGTCGCAGGCACAAGTCGACAAGGTAGAACAGATGGACACGCACTGTACCACATTGGCATCCCCTTGTTTCGTTTGACCCTGACGCCTGTTCCTCTCGCTGCTCTGAGCTGTGGCAGCTGGGATTTTAGGTCGTCACAGAG
>NW_019953757.1:0-2185 GCF_002910315.2 Salvelinus sp. IW2-2015
GAAACTTTCAAAGTTCTTAAATGTACGGATTGACTGACCTTCATGTCTTAAAGTAATGATGGACTGTCGCTTCTCTTTGCTTATTTGAGCTTTTCTTGCCATAATATGAACTTGGTCTTTTACTATCTTCTGTATACCACCCATACCTTGTCACAACACAACTGATCAAACTAGCTCAAATGCATTAGACACACCTGTTTATTGAAATGCATTCCAGGTGACTACAGTACCTCATGAAGCTGGTTGAGAGAATGCCAAGAGTTTGCAAAMCTGTCATCAAGGCAAAGGGTGGCTTCTTTAAAGGATCTCAAATATAAAATATATTTTTATCTGTTTAACACTTTTTTGGTTACTACATGATTCCATGTGTTATTTCATATTTTTGACGTCTTCACAATTATTCTAAATGTAGAAAATAGTAAAAACCCTGGAATGAGTAGGTGTGTCCAGACTTTTGACTGGTAATGTATATGTATATTATGTGTAATGTGTATATTTGTGTTMTATTGCGCAGGGCACACTTGAAAAAGAGACTTAGGTCTCAATACGTCTTCCCTGGTAAAATGAAGGTACAAAAAATACCAATATCCCTAAAAGCTGATATTCAATGCAGGCTCACAGGTCATTGAGGTAACTAGAGCCTTGGGTGGGCACTATGGTAACAGGTAATTGTTTAAGTCTCCTCATTCTTCTTCAGCAGCACAGACACTATTTCCTCTTCTTTCTCTCCTCTATCGCTCTTCCCTCCCCCACTCTCTCCCAGCAAAGCAGTCTCAGCTAGAGGACTCAACCAACACACAAACCAAACCCATTRATCACCATGGAAACCAAACAACTCCCTCTGTCTAGCGCAAAGGCGAGAGAYAGCGGGCGTCTTCAATAGGTACTTAGACTCAAAAAGTGGCAAAAACAGGGAGGGTGAGTATGAGTACCGCTATAGTTTTTACTCTAATGCACCAGCAACCTACTACTTGGCACAGACTCTCAGACTCTCTCCCTATAGTTGAGTTTGGAATATAAATAAATATATGACTGTCAAATGTTTAACATGTCAGTTTGCAAACCAGCCTCGCACAGTCACTGTGATTTGTTATCCTACCAATGAACCAACAAGTCCCTGTGAAATACAATTTCCACCGTGGCTTCGCCTTCATTTTCTAAGGTAATATTGATGACAAGTTGCTGAGTAATTATCATAAAGGTGATAATGACCATGACGATGCCTATGATGATATTAATAACAACATGCTCCCTGGACAGACGTCAGCAGGTATCTTCTCCATCCCTACAGTGCCTTCAGAAAGGATTCATACACCTTGACTTATTCCACATTTTGTTGTGCTACAGTCTGAATTCAAAATGCATTAAATTGGGGGGGGGTTTCTCACCCATCACCTCGAATGCATTTCAATTAACAGGTGTGACTTGTAAAAAGTTAATTTGTGGAATTTATTTCCGTCTTAATGCATTTGAGCCAATCAGTTGTGTTGTGACAAGGTAGGGGTCATTTACAGAAGATAGCCCTATTTGGTAAGAGACCAAGTCCATATTATGGCAAGAACAGCTCAAATAAGCAAACAGAAATGGCAGTCTATCATTATTTTAGGACATGAAGGTCAGTCAATACGGAACATTTCAAGAACTTTGAAGTGCAGTCGCAAAAACCATCAAGCGCTATGATGAAACACATCTCAACATCAACTGTTCAGGGGAGACTGTGAATCAGGCCTTCATGGTCGAATTTCTGCAAAGAAAGCACTACTAAAGGACACCAATAATAAGAAGAGACTTGCTTGGGCGAAGCAAGGAAATCTTGCCTTTGGTCTGAGTCCAAATTTGGAGATTTTTGGTTCCAACCGCCGTGTCTTTGTGAGACGCAGAGTAGGTGAATGGATGATCTCCGCGTGTGTGGTTCCAACTGTGAAGCATGGAGGAGGAGGTGTGATGGTGTGAGGGTGCTTTGCTGGTGACACTGTTGTGACTTACTTAGAATTCAAGACACACTTAACCAGCATGGATACCACAGCATTCTGCAGCAATACGCCATCCCATCTGGTTTGCGCTTAGTGGGACTATCATTTGTTTTTTTCAACAGGACAATGACCCAACACATCTTCAGGCTGTTTATGGGCTATTTGACCAAGGAGAAGAGTGACAGAGTGCTGCATCAGATGACCTGGCCTCC
>NW_019953758.1:0-2185 GCF_002910315.2 Salvelinus sp. IW2-2015
CCGGGGGAATTAAGTTTGTAGCACGGCAGTCAGCAAGACAGTAAGTCATAAGGAGGGCACGCTGCGAGGTGATAGCTCCTACATTTCTTTCAATACATTTTTTGTTTGTTTTAAATATACTTAAGTACCAAAGTAAATGGAATTGCTCATACCTAAAGTACAAGTAAAAGTATAAACCATTTAAAATTACTTATAAGCAAACCTTGACGGCATCATTTTCTTTGTTTTATTTATTGGCGGATAGCCAGGGGAACAATCCAACACTCACACATAATTTACAAAGGAAGCATTTGTGTTTAGTGAGTCCGCCAGATTAGATGACCAGGGATGTTCTCTTGATAAGTGTGTGAATTGGCAAAATATAAATAGTAAAGTACAGATACCCCCAAAAAAACGACTTAAGTAGTACTTTAAAGTATTTTTAATTAAGTACTTCCACACCACTGTCTAGAAGTATTTGGTTTTAAATGTACTTAAGTATCAAAAGTACATTTAATTGCAGAAATATCATAAGGTGAATGCACCAATTTGTAAGTCGCTCTGGATAAGAGCGTCTGCTAAATGACTTAAATGTAAATGTAAATGTAAATATACTTAAGTATCAAAAGTAAAAGTATTAATAATTTCAAATTGCTCATATTAAGCAAACCTGACAGCACAATGTTCATGTTTTTTAAATGTACGGATAGCCAGGAGCACACTCAAGTCAGACATAATTTACAAACGAATCATGTAGGTTTAGTGATTCTGCCAGATCAGAGGAAGTAGGGATGACCAGGGATGTTCTCTTGATAAGTGTGTGAATTGGGCCATTTCAGTCCTGCTAAGCATTCAAAATATAACGAGTACTATTGGGCGTCAGGGAAAATGTATGGAGTAAAAAGTACATTATTTTCTTTAGGAATGTGAAAGTTGTTAAATATAAATAGGAAAGTATAGATAACCCCCAAAAACTTCTTAAGTAGTACTTTTAAAGTATTTTTATTTAAGTCTTTTACACCACTGCTCAATAACCAGGTTTTCATCCAACATTTATGCGAATAAAGTACGGGATAAGAAATCAAATAAAAAATAGCCTGATGGAAACAGGTAGATTTTTTTTTTGTGTGTCTAAAATTAATTATGAGAGAAATGGCGGTGGATGTCACGACCATTTAAAGGAGTGGCCCAAGGTGCAGCGAGATTGGAATACATATTTTAATTCAACGAAGAACACTTAACAAACGAAACTTGAAGCCAACGTAGTGCTCACAGGCAACTGAACATGGACAACTACCCACCAAACCAACATGGAAAATGGCAACCTAAATAGGCTCCCCAATCAGAGACAACGATAAACAGCTGTCTCTGATTGGGAACCCACTCAAGCCACCATAAACCTACAACCCCTAGACAATACAAAATCCCCATAGATAACAAAAAACCCTAGACAAGACAAAAACTAAACAAACCTCCCCTTGTCACACCCTGCCCTAACCAAATAATAAAGAAAGCAAATATAACTAAAGTCAGGGCGTGACAGTGGAAATGCCTTTTTGCGCAAATATTGATAGAAATAACCATCATGTCGAAGTAAACTTCAAGTCACACAATGATATGTTACATGGTCCAAAAGAGCACAGTGATGAGCTTTATGCTCCATTCCAATAAAAATATTGAGGGTTTTATTCTGGTGACAAGATGATCGATGCTTGGCCGCATGCCGTTTGACAAATAAAAATGATCTCACTATTTTGTTCATAATAATCTCATAATGTAGGCTCTACTGTACCCACACTGTATCTGTGAGCTGTTAGGTAAGAGCGCAGATGCCAAGACCAGAATGGACACATTCTTTCTATAACAAAATGTTTTGTCACAAAACCATCAGTAGAGTTGAAAATGCGATGGAAACCCATTTAACTTGTATTTTTTTATTCGGTACATAAAATACAAAATTCTAATACTTTATTTAATTTGCATAGCGCTTTTCATTACCAAAATAATCTCAAAGCGCATAAAACGCAAACAAACAACACATGTAAATTTAGATGATGAAGATTCCCACTGGGCACAGACATCAATTCAATGTCTATTCCAGGTTGGTTCAGTGTAATTTCATTGAAATGATGTACGTGGAAACAACATTGATTCAACCAGTGTGTGCCCAGTGGGTTGAATGTCAGTAAGGGTTTCAGATGCTGGA
>NW_019953759.1:0-2185 GCF_002910315.2 Salvelinus sp. IW2-2015
ACAGTCTGCACTATAACCTCATAACCATTGTATCATTAGCGATGCATTCACTAGAGGCGTGTTCACATTGAAAGCATTTTGCAACGGAAAACAAAAATKAGTCCAGRTTGCCTTAWCCCTGTTCCAGTCAGTTTTCTTCCGTTTGGTACCTAATGAACACAACCCCCTCTCTCTCCCTCCCTCCAGTCCACTGTGTGACTCTGTTCCTCAACCTGCTGGCCTGTCTGGCCCTCTTCACCRTGGACACGTTCTTTGGTGTGAACTTTGGCCTGTCCATTCTTTGGCTCATCCTGTTCGCCCCCTGCTCCTTCYTCTGTTGGTACAGACCTGTCTACAAGGCSTTCAAGTGAGTATACCAGGACCTACTGATCTACAGGCTTTCAGACAATTATRTTTCAGCTTAAAGGGGATATTTTTCCTTTTTTTCACACCCGTCTTAATTTTATTTTTTATTGTACCTTTATTTAACTAGGCAAGTCAGTTAAGAACAAATTCCTATTTTCAATGACGGCCTAGGAACAGTGGGTTAACTGCCTTGTTCAGGGGCAGAAAGACAGATTTTACCTTGTCAGCTCGGGGATTCAATCTTGCAACCTTTCGGTTACTAGACCAACACTCTAACCACTAGGCTACCAAGTAATGTTTTACTTGGAGAAGTTATTTAATTAATAAGAGATTGTATAATCTTTCATGTTTACATATAGCTAATTTGTGCATCCAATTGGTTTGCATGCCACTGTGCTTTGGCTTACAACAAGGCTTTGTTTATCTGGTGGATCGCAAAGAGCATTTGAAAGTCCCGCCCATTATTTCAGTGTGTTTTTGTGTGTGATATTTGCATGCAGAAATAGTACATTTTCAAATGTGTCACTAAAGTGCACTGACGGTATGAAAGATTTGTTGAAGTCTGGCTTGATTGAACCATTTTATACGGTAAAAGTGCTGATTGGTTAAAATTGCGAGCCCTCTTTTTGTAGTGTGGTGATAGTGTGGGGGGAGAAGGGGCTGAGCTGGACCCAAGGAAAGAACTCATAAATATCAACAACAACAAAAAACTAAGCTAGTCTTGCCTGCTTCAAGAACAGCTAGCTAACTAACCAATAAAATACAGTGCGTGGTCCGGCCAGTTCTAACTAGGGTACTTAGACAAAGTTTTCCTACGGGTAATGTATGCCCAAGGGCGACTTGGCTTGGTATCCCCTTTTCCCACCAACAAACAAACAGCCATACAGCACAGCAATACATACTCACATGATAATGGACAATGTGAGACGTTGGCGCAAAAACAAAAGAGAGATCGCTCCAGAGACAACTGGGTTTCTTTTAAACCAAGGGAAAGGGGATGTGATTGGGTAAGGGAAAAGGGATGTGATTGGGTAAGGGAAAAGGGATGTGATTGGGTAAGGGAAAAGGAGCAGGTGTGTCTTCAGATTGGCGACTGATGACTGCCACCTGTGACTAGGCAGAAGGAGAGAAAACAAACACACACAGGACACCTGTATCCGTAACACTCCCACCCTTAAAAGAGCAACCCTATAAGGATTGCGACTAAAGTATTTACAACAAATACCAAATCATACATTTTTAAACACGAGGCAAAGCATCTGCCAATACATTATCAGAACCCTTTTTATGGCGGATCTCCAAATGATAATTCTGCACAATAAGCACCTGGTTGTACATCCGGTGGCGAAACACTAAGGGGTTATGATCAGTATATACGATCACTGGTAGGGCACTGGAACCAATATATACCTCAAAGTATAGAGCTTCTTGTTCGATGGTTGCATAATTAGCCTGATATTTGTTATATTTTTGAGAAACATAACAAACAGGATGATCCACTCCACTCTTGTCCTGCTGCAGTAGAACAGCACCAGTACCTCTGGCACTAGCATCTACTTCCAGTTTTAAATGGTCGCTCAAAATCCGGAGCAGCAAGTACAGGGGTATTACACAAGAGTGCTTTAGCAGATTCAAAAGGGGACCACTCAAACGATCTAGCCGGACTGAGCAAATCGGTCAATGGAGCAACTACCGCAGAGACATTTGAACAGAAACTACGGTAGTAGCCAACCATCCCTAAAAAGCGGCATAGCTCTCGTCTGGCGGTAGGTGCGGGGAATGCAGTTATAGCCAAGATCTTGGCATCAACAGGGCGCACCTGTCCATGTCCGACCTCTTT
>NW_019953760.1:0-2185 GCF_002910315.2 Salvelinus sp. IW2-2015
AGAGCTGGTGAAATGCATTCATTTGAAACAACACCCGTAGTGACAATTACAGTGCAGATACAGGCATGTCATTACACATTGTTAACCTGGCATATTGTTCACTTAGTCATGTCAGGGATTCAAACAAAAACCTTTCGGTTACTGGTCCAACGCTTTGAACCGCTAGGCTACCTGCCTAGCATTCATGCTACAACGTGTCAATTCAGTTTCGATCTGGTTGGAGTGAGAGTATAGGCCTTCGAGCTGTTAAATGTGTTTCCACAGCTGACATTGGGAATTAGAGGCCTAACTAGCTTGTCCTGTACATGCAAATATGAGGTCTCTGATGATCAGTGAGGCAATGCGATGGCTCAGAGAGAGAGGACTGGGGACCAGTAGTTTGTGTGTACCCATGCTAATGCTATCACGCTAATCCTCAGCATGTAAAATGATGCGTGTGAGCGCTCCCGTGCGTGTCAGCTGTGAGCTGTTGATTGATCACATTTTCCCCGTCTCCGATCCAACACCATTACTAGACAGACAGTCCAGACGGCTGGCTATTCATCGTGTTGGTATAGTGTTTCCCCATCCCGGCTGGTCTGGACTGCTGGTGTGGACTGGACTGACATGAACCGCACCACAGAACCATTCTGAGGCATATTAGTTATGGAAGAATGGCTCGGTGACTGACTATGGGAAGGCTTCACCAGTCCCCTGTTAAGCTTTCCCACTTTGAGCCCACCAAGCTGTGCTGCTAGCTGTCCCTCCCCTGAGAGGTTTGTGTGCACGTGTGTAGCTACCAAGCCTTTACTCCGGCATAACCAACAAGGAGTGTGACCGAGTTGGCTATGTGATTGACAGCTGAAGACGAGCGGTGGTGAATACGGAGCACGCGCACATGCATGCATACACACAACCCCCCAACCCATACACACACATACACACACTCCCCCCTCTCCTCCAACATAACACTTACAATGAGCATTCTAACCTAACAAAATATTACGAGGAGCCAAATGAATAGGTTCTGTGTCAGTACATCCCATCAAAGGGAGTGAGAGAGCGAGCAGAGGGGAGGTAAAGGCCGATAGAGAGAGGATGAGCCCAGACTCCATATGAGCTCGTTCTGATCCTGTAGATTCACTATCGCCCAGCTCCAGGCTCTGCCCCAGACCCAGTGGACCAATCCAGTCCTCCCTTCTGCCGAAGCTTGGCCGTGGCTGGCTGTAGGCCTGCGGCCTTTTCTTTGAAGTCTCGCTGTACGGCTTAATCTGCAGTCATGTTTACAAGAGCTTTGGGGATTTAGCTGAACCTCTGAAGTGTATAGTGTGGTGTCGGGCAGTATCCAGATGTTTATATCGTCATTCCGTCTTTCTCTCACCCCGGGATTTATGGTATATCAGGCTTAGTACACAAGGGAGCGCCAAAAACTCCAAAAAGCCCCATTGGGCATCTATTACCATAATGCTAACAAAATTAGCACAAGTAATAACGAATTCCATGGAGGCTGCTAGCTAAATTTGCTAACTAGCGCAAACAAAAGTAAATGAATAGCAAAGACAAGTAATATAGCTCATAACTGTATTCATATATCGGTAGGCGCTACCGAATGTAATTTGTGGTGAGTTCGGACTTTAACAAGCAAATGTGAACAAGATACATTGTGCAAATGAACGAAGTTTAGATGCATGCAGTACTGGCTCTCCAGCAGTATGTCTACATGCTGTGTCTGTGTGGAGTCGCTAGGGCAACGGGCCTGCCTGCTCAGAGAAAAGGGGGAGGAGCAGACGGGCCAAGAATGGAGAGGAGAAAAAAATGCAAGGAAATCAAGATGGCAGTGGCAGCTGTACAAATAAGTCATCCGAAGGTCTTTGACGTCTCAAACACGGCAGAAAGGTATTACTTGAGCCACTTACTTAGATAGCAAGTTAAACTAGGGGTCGTGTTAACTCGTAATTCTGCATTTTTTCACTCAGGAAAAAATATATATCTTGCTGCGTTTTGTAAACGCAGATCTAAAATGCTTCTTATTGTAATTTCTCCTCGGCATCAGACTAATTTTGTGCTTCAGTTGCACTTCTCCACTCAGATGCGAATTCATGATTGGGCATTCAGCAGACAGCGCTCTGACTGATGTCTAGCTACTTTTCCCTGGTACTTTTCTCGGCGTAGCCTGCCTACTTTTCTCCAGTATAGTGCAAGATTA
>NW_019953761.1:0-2184 GCF_002910315.2 Salvelinus sp. IW2-2015
ACCCTGTCGTCTATACCATCCGTAACCAAGAGGTGAGGCGTGCACTGATACATCTGTGCCAAAGAAGTCCGGTGGAAAGAGAGCATTCAGGAAGAGGAGGATGAGGGGGGAGGACAGTATTCAGGAGGATGAGAGTCCAACAGGGGAGAGAAGAGGACCACAGATGGATGGGGTGGGGCAGGAGGGGAGCAAGAGACTGCAACCAGACCCCTCTGTCCTTCCTCCTTTCTCTCTGGTTGATGTGTGACTCACTGATCTGATTGCAGGACAGTTGGGAAGACAGCTAAACTAATTGGATATTTTATTACAGTTGTGACTGTTCACGTGTGCTAGTTTTCACTGGATGTGTTTTGGGACCCATTTAAAGGATCATTTCGGTATTTTACAACGTTAGATGGTTCATTACCCTGTAATTATGAGCCAGGACAAACTGTAATCCATGTCTCGTATTTCTTTAAACAGCCACTACACACATTTCAGCTAACTTTAACCACGGCTAGATAAAAACCAATAGGATTGATGGGGCAACTGTGTTTATCCTAGCTCATAGACTACTTTCAGAGTAAGAAACCATCTTACATGAGGTTAATAATGAATGAATCCTCTTAAACTGTGTTTCAACATCTTACTATGTGCGCTTGTAATAAGTTAACATGTTTGAGGTGTGTTTTCAGCTTTCACATCAGTGCTATTGGTCGCTGGATATGTTTTAGGGTGTACATGTGAGTTGGAAGATGTTTTTGTGTTGCTTTCAGGGTTGGGGTCAATTCAATTTAAATTCCAGTCAATTCAGAAAGTAAACCAAACTCCAATTCAAAATGTTCCTAATTGAAAAGCATTGAAAATAATTGGAATTTCAGCGTCCATCCTGAATTGACTGGAATTTAAATGGAATTGATCCCAAGCCTGGGGCCTGTGGGGGGGTGGGCCTTTCCTCTTTTGTTCTCTAGTGCTTCTCTATTGTTCCTCAAGCAAGGGGGGAGGCCGATGACATCACAGATTCTCATACATTTTTATTGAACCTTTATTTAACTAGGCAACTCAGTTAAGAACAAATTCTTATTTACTATGACGGACTAACCCGGCCAAACTCTTACCCGGACGACGCTGGGACAATTGTGCGCCGCCCTATGGGACTCCCAATTATGGCCGGTTGTGATATAGCCTGGAATAGTATTTTTTTATTTTATTATGTAACATATTTAGGAAGATAAGACAGTGGGATAATCTACATGTTGATGTGTAGATGTGCTGGTGCTCTCTTGCTTTTATCATTCTGATTTATCTTTTTTATACTGCTTTTGTTGTGTTTTTATATTCATATGTTACATTTATCATTTATTTTCTGTCTCAGAATTCTAAATCTATAATGACTGAAATATGAAATTTTTCTTAACAGGTACAGTACAAAGATGCAGCAATACAGCATCTACCAATGTATATTAGTCTAGTAACAACCATATTATGGTGAGTACAAAAATAAGGACATTGAGAATTATTCCTTCAAGTAAAATAAATAAGTAAACGCACACCCAAAATAGTTCAGACGTTCAATAATTGGGGGTATAGATAGTGCGTGCAACTTTATTTTTCTATAATTCCTGCAACCCAGTGATAGGTGCAACTTTGTTATTACGGAAGCTTGCCACTATAATCTAAATGATGACACTTCCCTCATTTAATCCTTAAAGGTTACATTTCTCCAGCCACATCCCTCAGCTGTTTAACAACACAATGATGGGGTGTCAACTTTGTTGTTGTTTGAACTGCAGATTGCCCCTTTAACCACTGAAACACTGCACTCCAAGATGTAGGCTTATTATACAATATAGAAGTGGGTTATTTGACTTCACACAGCAGCGCCACACCACGTAGTATCCAGTACTCAGGCGGTGGAGCAGTCCTCAGTTCCACAGTAGCAATGTAATTCAGGTCCATCCTTACAGGCTTCTTATATTTCATCCTCTACGGTTATATGTTGAATATGTCAGTAGGGGAGATGATATAGAACTTTTAGTCAATACAATCGTGGCTTTCAATGGTTACAGTATGTCAGACCTATGACTGGACAAAGCAGCGGACAAAGAAACGAATTGATCATTGTGTACAAGTAATGGATGTTTATCGTTGCTTGTTGCGTCATTTCAGTGTCAAGGGTGCGCCGTTTATCCTGTCCCATATATA
>NW_019953762.1:0-2183 GCF_002910315.2 Salvelinus sp. IW2-2015
ACTTGGTAGTCCTGCTAAAATTTCTGCCAGAAAGTCAGGTCTAGTCATGCTATGGATGGTGGTGTAGATGAGGCTGGGTCTAGTCATGTTATAGATGGTGGTGTAGATGAGGCTGGGTCTAGTCATGCTATAGATGGTGGTGTAGATGAGGCTGGGTCTAGTCATGCTATAGATGGTGGTGTAGATGAGGCTGGGCCTAGTCAGGCTAGAGATGTGGGGTAGAAGAGGCTGGGCCTAGTTATGCTACATATGGTGGGGTGGCTGGGTCTAGTCATATCATGGATGGTGGTGTAGATGAGGCTAGGCCTAGTCAGGTTATGCTAGTGGATGTGGAGAGTATTGTGGGGAAGGGGAAGCGACTAGGGGGGTGGAGGACTGTGTCATGCAGAAGAGGAAAAACGGGGAGAAGAAAGGAGTTGGGAAGGGAGAGGCTGGTGTGGTCAAAGGCACTAAGGAACCTTTGCCTGGTGCTGGAGGGGAGGCCCCAACTAGAAAGAAAGGGCAGGTGGTCAGGATGGGAGATGGCGATGAGGAGGATTTATTTTCAGACTCCTCCTCAATGGGTCCAGAGCTGACAGATAGTCAGGCAGAGGGATCAAAGTATACGGTGAGGGAACTGTCAAGGTTCCTGAATGAGAGTAAGGGGAAAAAAGTTGATCTTGAGGTTTTTTTTTTGCGATCCGGTAAAGTTTGTAAGATCAGTAAAACACCCTATGAAAAATGAGGGGCATGGTGTCCTCTCACCCAGGAAACGGTTTAGGTTGAGGAAGTGGGTCACAACAGTGAGTAAAGGTCTACCTTCAGACGTTGTTTAGATGTATAGTTTCTTTCTGGCACTGGGGCTTCTTGAGCTTTGCTATTGGTCTCTTTCTTTGCTGGCTTTTCTCCCACTTCTTATGGAGGCTCTTCGGATAGGATCGCTCAATATAAATGGCACCAGAGATGCGGGAAAAAGGAAAGTGTTGGGTGAATATGTAAAGCAAAAAAAAGTACAGGTGCTGTTTCTGCAGGAGACACATAGTGATTTGGTGAGTGAAGTCGATTGGGGCTCTGGTGGAAAGGGGCAAGTGTGCTGAGCCATGGGACAATGTTAGTGCAGGGGTGGCAATCCTTTTTGTACTTGGTCTGTCTGTCTAAAAATGTGCTACTCAAAGGAGGTGTGTAGTGGTAGACTGCTTGCAGTAAATGCAGAAATTAACAACAAGGGTTTTGTCTTTATAATTGTGTATGCGCCTAACACAGGGAGAGAGAGGGGACTTCTATTTGGGTGTGTTAGACTGGAACTCTCACAGGTAGAATCTGCGAGACGCTGGTGGTCGGCGGGGACTGGAATTGTACAATGGATTTGGCTCAGTGGGTGTTTAAAGGGACATCATTAAGCAGTTTGACTTAGTGGATGTTTGGAGAACCAGACATCCCAACACAAGACAGTATACATGGGTGAAGGTCTTTGGAGCTAGGGTGATTGCAGCCCGGCTTGATTGATTTTACATGTCCAGGAATCAGAGCAATAGGCTGTTGGGTGCTACCATTCTCCTGGTGGGTTTTTCGGATCATCACATAACCATGGCTCGGCTGTCTATTTCACCAGGGCCTCGGCAGGCATCCAATTGGAAGTTTAATGTAAAGCTCTTACAAGATGGCACTTTTTGCTCAGGTTTCCAAACTTTTTGGGAAAGGTGGGTTCAGTGAAGAGAGGAGTATGAGTCTCTGAGTCAATGGTGGGATGTGGGAGAAGTCCTAATTCGACTTTTCTGTCAACAGTATCTCATCCTCTCATCCTCAGAGGCTATGAGAATATTGGGGGAACTTGAGCGTAGTATTAGTGAGATGAAGGTAGAGCTGATGGGGCAAGGCAATGTAGGTCTCCAGGCTAATTTAACTGAATTACGTAGGGACCTGGGCAGTTTTTTCCAGGTTAACTTCTCTAGGATAGGGGGCAGCATTTTCACGTTTGGATGAAAAGCGTGCCCAGAGTAAACTGCCTCCTACTCAGTCCCAGATGCTAATATATGCATATTATTATTAGTATTGGATAGAAAACACTCTGAGGTTTCTAAAACTGTTTGAATCATGTCTGTGACTTTAACTTGTTTGGGCTGCAATCCCGACAAAGGTACACTTATGACAACATCCAGCTCAAGTGCAAGGCGCGAAATTCAAAATCTAGTTTGTTAAAATAT
>NW_019953763.1:0-2183 GCF_002910315.2 Salvelinus sp. IW2-2015
GGCCACACCAGATACTAAGTACTGCAGTGCACCTCCTCCTCCTCATGGACTGCACCAGATATGCCAGTTCTTGCTGTGAGATGTTACCCCACTCTTCCACCAAGGCACCTGCAAGTTCTTGGACATTTCTGGGGGGGGGGGTCCTAGCCCTAGCCCTCACCCTCCGATCCAACAGGTCCCAGATGTGCTCAATGGGATTGGGATCCGGGCTCTTCGCTGGCCATGGCAGAACACTGACATTCCTGTCTTGCAGGAAATCAGCCATACTGCTCGTTCTGTGCGTGGCGGTATTGTCATGCTGGAGGGTCATGTCAGGAAAACCTGCAGGAAGGATACCACATGAGGGAGGAGGATGTCTTCCCTGTAATRCACAGCGTTGAGATTGCCTGCAATGACAACAAGCTCAGTCCGATGATGCTGTGACACACCGCCCCAGACCATGACGGGCCCTCCATCTCCAAATCGATCCCGCTCCAGAGTACAGGCCTCGGTGTAACGCTCATCCCGTCGATGATAAACGCGAATCCGACCAACACCCCTGGTGAGACAAAACTGTGACTCGTCAGTGAAGAGCACTTCTTGCCAGTCCTGCCTGGTCCAGCGACGGTGGGTTTGTGCCCATAGGCGACATTGTTGCCGGTGATGTCTGGTGAGGAACTGCCTTACAACAGGCCTACAAGCCCTCAGTCCAGCCTCTCAGCCTATTGTGGACAGTCTGAGCACTGATGGAGGGATTGTGCGTTCCTGGCGTAACTCGGCAGTTGTTGATGCCATCCTGTACCTGTCCCGCAGGTGTGATGTTCGGATGTACCGATCCTGTGCAGGTGTTGTTACACGTGGTCTGCCACTGCGAGGACGATCAGCTGTCCGTCCTGTCTCCCTGTAGCACTGTCTTAGGCGTCTCACAGTACAGACATTGCAATTTATTGCCCTGGCCACATCTGCAGTCTTCATGCCTCCTTGCAGCATGCCTAAGGCACGTTCACACAGATGAGCAGGGACCCTGGGCATCTTTCTTTTGGTGTTTTTCAGAGTCAGTAGAAAGGCCTCTTTAGTGTCCGAAGCTTTCATGCCTGTGACCTTAATTGCCTACTGACTGTTAGCTGTTAGTGTCTTAACTGCTGTTCCACAGGTGCATTTTCATTCATTGTTTATGGTTCATTGAACAAGCATGAGAAACAGTGTTTAAACCCTTTACAATGAAGATCTGTGAATTTMTTTGGATTTTTACGAATTATCTTTGAAAGACRGGGTCCTGAAAAAGGGACGTTTCTTTTTTGCTGAGTTTTGTAGAATCATTCTGAACTGAACACCTCTTAATTTCGATCATATTACATTACAACACATTTATACATGTTGATTTGACGATTTCCAACAAATCTAGTCTATATAAAAAATGAACTACTCTCACATTTCTGTCACTTGCAATGAAGAATGATGAACTAAACAAGTACACAATTGTCATTAGATGTCAAAGGACATAATWATTTATTTGACAGATAAAAGAATTWAAAAAAAACAAAATAAAATCAAGCCACACAACAAAAAACATCTGGACGTCATCACATACCTGCGCATTGGCTTTCCATCCATGCACAGAAAACAAATTTTGGTCCCACAACTTTTTGCCAACCTTTGTGAATAGAAAAACAAGAGAGGGATAAGTTACAATTCATTGATAGGGAGGGATGTTAGCCCACACAAGTCACTACCACTGCAACACACATAAAAATGGCTTGGTCCGGGACTCCTGGCAGATAGAAGACCAGCTAGCAGGCTGATACTATACTACCACTAGTTAATGTTGATGTAGCCAGCAGATGCGACCAGCTTGCTTACAGCTGCACTAAGGTCAGACAGCCTTCCTGTGTAGATTAAGAAACTGCAGAGCTGTCTCAGCCTCCAGTATTTATGCTGCAATAGTTTGTGTCGGGGGGCTAGGGTCAGTCTGTTATATCTGGAGTATTTCTCCTGTCTTATCCGGTGTCCTGGTGAATTTAAGTATGCTCTCTCTATTTCTCTCTTTCGGAAGACCTGAGCCCAAGGACCATGCCTCAGGACTACCTGGCCTAATGACTCCTTGCTGTCCCCAGTCCACCTGGTCGTGCTGCTGCTCCAGTTTCAACTGTTCTGCCTGAGGCTATGGAACCCTGACCTGTTCACCGGACGTGCTACCTTGTCCC
>NW_019953764.1:0-2183 GCF_002910315.2 Salvelinus sp. IW2-2015
TTTTTTGCGCAGGCTGTACACATTACATCAGTCTCTCATTCACAATTTGCTACTGCCTCTAGTTTCACCTTAAAAATCCATGCCTTTTGCTGCCAGTGGCCATTTTTCCCTTGCCCCGGAGTCCTGCATTGTGCCCTTCTTCCTGAGTGCTGCCTGCTCCGAAGCACCGCTCATTCACATGGCTCTCCATCACGTGATCGGGTCTCACAGTCTACAAGTGAAGACAGACACATCAGGGACCCAACTGCGCACCCCCTTATCCAATTCAGAGGTGCATATTGGAAGAACTGTCCACATTTACTTTTCGTCAGCCAACAAGATGAGTAGAAGGCCTAACGAACAGCAAAAGCACTAGCTTATGTCAATCTACTTTCCCCCATTGTACAACAGTTGAATTATTCTATTCTGTGTGATAAAAAATATTCCAAACATAGTCTGGGATAGTTGTGGGATGCAATAGATCCCAAATGAATACAACCACTAGCAGATCAGAATGTTCAACTTAAAATGTTGATAGATTATTAGGCTATTTCTTCACATTATAAGCACAGCAATGCGCACGTGGCAGTAGGCTATAAGCGCAAATGTTCCATTAGCAGGAAAATACCGTTATCAAAAGTGACCACAAATGCAATTATGCATATAATGCTTTTATTATAAAGGTGAATTTTTATGGTGAAAATGATCTTCCCCAAACTTGAAACTCACGTGCTGCTTATGTATGCCAGTTAGGCTCTTACACCCCTTGTAAAGCGGATTAATGTGATTCATTTTAAGGAGATATTTGGACACTTTAGTGATACAAACCTTGTCAAAACATATAGGCCTATGGGCTAGGCTACATGAGGTGTGTAACTATGATTCGAAAATGTCGCAAATAAATTGCTCTTTTTCTTGCCTTACGCCGGGCATCATTCACAAGTGATAATATGTAATTCACAAGTGATAGGCTAAGATAGTCACCCATCAGACTATTCTTGATTTAAATCTTGTCTTTACATATGCTAAATCATATGTGTGTGAAATTTGTTTTGATGTTGAATGGACCAAAAAATATATGTCATCTATGCACTTAAATAGTGAATGGAGGAAGCTTTTCCCGTTAATTTTCATGCCACTCAGGTAGGCTATACTCCTGTTGTAAAGAGAAGCAATGTGCTTAATATTAGAAAAGTTGGGAAATAAATATAGTAGYCCTAGCCAATAGAAAGTAMGCCWAGRCTATAGACAGCTGATGGGATCCTCCTCTTTTTAGTAGAGGKCATCACTCTGTTTTTTCACATAATTGAATAGCCTGTAGAAATGTTACGCAACATGAGCTCATGGGCTCTCATGAASTGTTTGATTAGATTTTCCATTARATTTTGCATTGATGTCAYAATGATTAGAGGGACAATAGAGTGCTGAGWACCAGGCAGTTAGCAAGTTTGGCAGGCTACTAATGACAGTCAGCATCAGAGCTTGGAGAAGTCTAATTACTGTGACTAAACGGTCATGTGGAATTTGACTGCCTTCATGACTCGTGACCGCGGGTGGAACGGTAATACGGTCACCGTAACACCCCTAGTCAGTAAAGGGAGTGGGCATGAGAGGATCTAGAAGCTCATAGCTAGATGGTCAGTAGAGGTGGTGGGCATGAGAGGATCTAGAAGCTCATAGCTAGATGGTCAGTAGAGGTGGTGCACCACCTCTACTGACCATCTAGCTATAGCTTCTAGATCCTCTCATGCACACCACCTCTACTGACCATCTAGCTATGAGCTTCTAGATCCTCTCATGCACACCACCTCTACTGACCATCTAGCTATGAGATTCCAGATTCTCCTTCATGCACACCACCTCTACTGACCATCTAGCTATGAGCTTCTAGATTCCTCTCATGCACACCACCTCTACTGACCATCTAGCTATGAGCTTCTAGATCCTCTCATGCCCACCACCTCTACTGACCATCTAGCTATGAGTTCCAGATCCTCTCATGCCCACCACCTCTACTGACCATCTAGCTATGAGCTTCTAGATCCTCTCATGCCACCCACCTCTACTGACCATCTAGCTATGAGCTTCTAGATCCTCTCATGCCCACCACCTCTACTGACCATCTAGCTATGAGCTTCTAGATCCTCTCATGCCCACCACCTCTACTGACCATCTAGCTATGAGCTTCTAGATCCTCTTCATGC
>NW_019953765.1:0-2182 GCF_002910315.2 Salvelinus sp. IW2-2015
TACCAGGTATAAACTTGGCTATAAACACATGATACCAGGTAATAACTTGGCTATTAACATGGGGCACCAGGTAATAACTTGGCAATAAACATGGGGTACCAGGTAATAACGTGGCTATAAACACATGCCACCAGGTAATAACTTGACTATGAACACCAGGTAATAGGGGTGGCAGGTAGGCTAGTGGTTAGAGCATTGAGWCAGTAACCGAAAGGGCAAGGCAGTTAACGTCTTACGGCTTAGGGGTAGAAGCTGTTTAGGGTCCTGMTGGTTCAAGACATGGTGATCCGGTATCGCTTGCMGTGCGATAGCAGAGAGAACACTATGAATTGGTTGCCTGGAATCTTTGACAAMTATTTGGGGCCTTCTTCTAACACCACATAGGGGACCTGGATGACAGGGAGCTTGGCCCTAGTTATGTACTGGGCCATATGCACTGTCCTCTGTAGCACCTTGCGGTTGGATGCCAACCAGTCAAGATGATCGCAATGGTGCAGCTGTAGAACTTTTTGAGGATCTGAGGGCCCGTGGCGAATCTTTTAAGCCTCTTACGGGGCTTCACGACTGTGTTGGTGTGTTAGGACCGTTATAGTTTGTTGGTGATGTGGACATCAAGGAACTTCAAACTCTCGACCCGCTACCCTACAGCCCATCGATGTGAATGGGGGAGAGTTCGGCCCTGTTTAGTTCCAGGGTCCTTAGCTTAGTGATGAGTCTCGAGGATACTATGGTGTTGAACGCTGAGCTATAGTCGATGAACAGCCATCTGACTTAAAGTACCAGTCAAAAGTTTGGACAAATCTACTCATTCATGYGTTTTTCTTTATTTTGACTGTTTCCTACATTGTAGAATAATGGTGAAGACATCAAAACAAGCAGGAACCAGGAAGATAGATTTATGGTCAGGTTTGCCAAATGTAGGGCGAGGGAGAACTGTGTATGCATTTATTTGTGTGGAGTAAAGGCTGCTCTTGTCACCTCTAGTTGCACAGGTGACATGCTGATAGAAATTAGGTATGTTTTCCTGCATTAAAGTTCCCGGCCACAAGGAGCGTCCACTCTGGATGAGCATTTTCTTGTTTGCTTATGGCCCTATACATTTTGTTGACTGCGGGCTTTGTCCTGCCATTATCGGTTGTGTGTCGTACATAGACGCTACGAAAATATAGATGAGAACTCCTTGGTAAATAGTGTGGATCTACAGGCTTATCATGAGATACTCTACCTCCGGAGAGCAGAACCTCAAGACTTCCCAAATATTAAAGATTGCACACCTGCTGTTGTTAATAAAGAGCTACACACCTCCCCTCGAGGTTACCCAAAGCTGCAGTTCGGTCTTGACAATGCAAAGAAAAAACCCAGCTAGTATGTACAGTATATTATCCGTGTCATTGTCAGCCACGACTCTGAGAAAACTAAGAGATTACAGTGCTTCAGGTTCGTTGATAGGATAGTCTCGAAGGAGCTCATCCGGTTTGTTCTCGGCTGATTGGTTGATAGGATAGTCTCGAATGGAGCTCGTCCGGTTTGTTCTCCTGTGATTTGTGATAGGATAGCTCAAATGGAGCTCGTCCGGTTTGTTCTCCAGTGAATTGGTTGATAGGATAGTCTCGAATGGAGCTCGTCCGGTTTGTTCTCCAGTGATTGGTGATAGGATAGTCTCGAATGAGCTCATCCGGTTTGTTCTCCAGTGATTGTGCGTTCCCTATTAGAACGGATGTAGAGGCAGTTTATGTTCTCGTCGACGTAGTCTCGTCAGGGAGCCACTCGTTTGCCTCTCATCTGCCGCTCTTCCTCTTTTCAAGGCCCGGGTTTAGGTCCTGGTCTTCAATGAGCACTATGTCCAGAGCTGCTGACTGTTGAGGTAAAATATGATCCAAATGGAGGTTAGTGATCACTGTCTGATGTCAGAAATAATTTTCGGTCATTGAAATAATGGCAGAAAATATTTGAAAAACAAAGTTTAAGAAACAAACACAAATAGCAGGATTGTCAGGAGCCCGAAGACGGCAGCTGTTGTGTGCATCCTGAGGTTGGAGGCCACCCAACATACTGATGGTTAACAGATACAGTTCTGATTGTGCACCCAACATACTGTAGTAAATAGCAGCAGATATGCTTGGTTATACAGAACGCTACCTCCGTCTGTCGTCTGTCTGTCTGTTCTGTCTGTCTGTCTGTC
>NW_019953766.1:0-2182 GCF_002910315.2 Salvelinus sp. IW2-2015
CTCACTGTCTGAACCTGGGTTGGAGCTCTCTCCTGTGGGAATATGAACAGATATGGGGTTAAGGCCTTTTTCTCACCAAGTCCATTTTTTGTCCAAATAATTCGGACCAAAAAGAAAAATATGAGCATGTCATGTTTATGATGCCTTTCACACCAATTGCGAAATATCYTCCTTCTGTAATCCGTCAATAATTTATTCGGACCCATGAGCACCAGGTCATTTCCATGTAAAAGGACCCAGGAGCACCAACATGTGAAGTTCATAGGAGCATGTCAAATTAGATGTCAAATGAAAAGTGGTCTACATTTGAGAAATTAAGACATAAATATTAACATTTTCCATGCTAAAAATGTGAAATAAGCAAAGACTTTCTGGTCAAACAGATGGTAAATGGGTCTTAGAAAACATTTACTAGAAAAAGTCTTACGGCATCAGAAATACATCAGAACACAATAATGAAGTAAAGACGCTAACTAATATTAGCACTTCTATTAGATTAGGATCAACTTCTCGGCCTTCCGTAACTTTAAGAAACATTGCCTTGTCTTGTAATTCTGTTACCAGAAACCCACATATCTTGAAGATATTGTCTAATTTCTCTCCTCAGGAGGATAATGAAAGTTCACAGAACTAACAAGTAAAAGGTAGAACTATCAAATAAATGTATGTTTTAATGATTCAAAGAAAATTGATAGCAGTAAAGTGTTTAAAACTCGAAATTAACAAAATCAGTAACAGAATTTCTGAAAAATCGTTAACGTAATTGTAATTGGCTACAATGGATAATCATAGCAGTCACGAAACACAATTGGGTTCACAGGTTTGGACAGCACAGTAGAGTACAGTAAAGAAAAGTTAGAGTATAGTTCAGTAAAATATAGTTAAGTACAGTAGACGTTTATGATTCGTTCAGATTTGGTCCAGACCGGACCAACCAAATTTGGTCGTTTGGAGGCAGAGCTCATTAAAATAATAGCCAGTGTAGAATAATGCCCATATATGCAAAGGAGGATATTGCATATTTATACCTTTGTGTACCTATTTAGGATACATCACCATGAAGAGAATGACCTTCATATCCAAATTATATCCATCATTTCTGTGTAGTACAGATCAGGAATCCATGATAAAATTCCGTTACCACAATTCCGTTACCGGGTGTAAATCCACTTCAATAACCAAAATATATTTTTTTCCAAAGTCAATGTGTCATGTCATAGCTGAGACCCCATGATTTCTACAGATGTTGTTGAATCTAAATTCAGAGCAGATATTTAAGAGTTTGGGGAAAACGTGGACACAAACTGGTTCCAAACTTTGCATCTGCACAGCTCTTCCAGTAAATGTATTTTCGTAAAAATATTCAGAGGAAATTGTTAAAAGTAGTCCTTGTGCATAGAGTTGTATGGTTTGTTAACTCTTGAAAAATCAATGCTTTTTGTTTGGCATATATTTTAGGTAAAAKGTCTGTTATGGTGGAATTGCCCCACTACAATWTTATTTKTCTTATTACACAGTCCTTCCCCCCTGCATCAGCGTTTGTGACATTGAACAAATATTTAATTAAAGTGTAGGGAAAAACGCATCAGACTTGTGAATGGTTTTCAGATCAAACGAGCGAAGAAGAGGAGACAGAAAATCCAAGAAGAGGTGGAGGCAGAGGGCAGTCAAAGAAGAAGAGGTGGAGAGAGCAGTCAAAGAAGAAAAGGAGGGAAGAACTCAAAGAAGAAGAAACAAGAAGAGGAGAGAGAACAGTCAAGGAAGAGTGGAGAGGAGCAGTCAAAGAAGAAGAAGAGGAGAACAGGGAAGTGTCTGCTCCAGATCTAAGGAAGAGGAGGAAGTAGTATATCACTGACCCAGTAATTCAGTGTGGAGTACAGAGAAGAGTTTGGTGCCTTGGAGCCACAGCGGATTCTAAAACCATTATTGTGCTGTGATCAACAAGTATTTTAAAGCCCCTTCAATGCTTTTGTTCTGATTCTAAAGGCCTTTTCACACCACTGCGTTACATATTCTGGAAAATATGAGTGTTCTGATTTGACCAACCATCAGAGTTGGGTCAATTCAGGAATCACACTGAATTCCAATTCTCTTCAATCCTTTCCTATGAGGAATGTTGGAATTGGAATTAGAATTTGGTTTACTTTCTGAATTGGAAACGGATGTTGACCCCAACTTCTTG
>NW_019953767.1:0-2181 GCF_002910315.2 Salvelinus sp. IW2-2015
GCTGCGATCAGGTGGGAGATGGAAATGGAAGTGCTTAATTTAATCCTTCAGAAATCTCTGGGGAGCAACATTGGGATAGAATGATTTATATAGGCGGCTACTCGTCTTCCCATCTCATTTTATTTGTAAGGAGCTCACCACCATGTTCTTTGGAGATAAGAATGGAAATTATTGTTTTATTTCAAGTCTTTCTGTATCAGTTGAAACTAGGCTTACATCGCACCTGCTTACATGCAACGCATTGCATTTTATTCAGCACTTTCTCACGGTTTTGAATGGAGATTCTTTCCAGCTTTGCAATGCATGCACATTCTCCTGCAATTTTATGATGACATATCATTTCTTTGAAGAATTGTAACTACTGTTCACACCGCAATTACCATACGGTGTATAGCCTACAGGCRTTTGGTCTCTACGAAATCAACTGTTAGACAATTAATAATGTATCTCTTGTCATGTTCATATGATCATTATGGGTTCATGGTTAACTTCAACACTAAATTGAAGTGTGGCGTGTGGCTCAGTTGGTAGAGCATGGCGCTTGCAACGCCAGGGTTGTGGGTTCATTCCCCACGGGGGGACCAGGATGAATATGTATGAACTTTCCAATTTGTAAGTCGCTCTGGATAAGAGCGTCAGCTAAATGACTTAAATGTAAATGTAAATATCCCAGGTGCTTTCATTCTGACTTTGCATTGTGACACAGCAGCACCACTAACCAATAAAGCAAAAAAATGACACATGGTTTGTGATATGCACATCGCAAATACATTACATTATTCAAGCGATCACACCGGTTTACTGGAAGAATGTAGTCTCCTTATCCACCCATTAAATATGTATATATGTTAGATAGAATGAATATGTTAGATAGAATGAATATGTTAGATAGAATGAATATGTTTGATAGAATGAATATGTTAGATGGAAATAATAGGTTAGATGTCACGCCCATGCGCATCTACTGTATATATGTCTACTGTATTTAAGTAACCTAACTAAACCTAAACCTACACCTAACTAAACCTACACCTGACTAAACCTAAACCTAACTAAACCTAAACCTAACTAAACCTACACCTAAACTAATCACTACCTTTAAACACACCTGATAAACCTTAAACCTAAACTAACCTTAAACCTAACCTAAACCACCTAACTAAACCTACACCTAACTAAACATAAACCTAAACCTGACTAAACCTAAACATAACTAAACCTAAACCTAACTAAACCTACACCTAACTAAACCTACACCTGACTAAACCTAAACCTAACTAAAGCCTACTTCCCCAAAGGTTACACCTGTGTGTTTGTCAGGACTTGCATGATGTCCTACTTTGGAGAGCTGGGCAGTTTAAGGAGCCGTCTAGTATTGTTCAACATCTGGTTTCGCTAATCAAAAAGAAACATATGAGCAGTTACCTTCAGAGGCTCAAGGATGTCCAATTAAAGAGTACATTCACCAGCTGCACTGCAGACATCACTACCTGTAGGCGTTTAGGTCCATGTGTAGATTCCACGCTAGACAGGATGCTCMTTGAAGCTCACCTGCTTGTTGTACTGTGATTCCACACATAATCATRAGCACATTTTCTAGGATTCTATCAGTGCAAAGTTCAGATCTATACTACAGGCTACATGACATCACTGGTGACTTGTGTGCTGAAACTTATACTGTACAGCTCTGGCAGCTCACCTCTGGTACTGCTACTGCAAGCTCCTCTAAACTCTTAAACAATATATCACTTCAATCCTTTTTAGGGATGAATTGTTAGTTTTAATTGACACCGTCAGGTGAGGTAACATGTGAAGGTGACAGTCAGGCAGGCCTAGCAGTGGAGTGGAGGCTGAGGTGGCGGGGATGGTGACGGTGCCCAGCTGGTGCCTGTGTGTGTGTGTGATGGCAGAAGGCAGGAGAGGGGCTAGGAAAGGGACTAGGCAGGCAGGCTCTGCAGCTGCTGCTGCTTCCCCAGTACACACACTGCCTGCAAGCAGATGGAGAATGTCCTGTCACAGAGAGAGAGAGGCTGAGGGGGGACAGAGGCCTGTGGGGAGGAGAGGAGGATGAGGATMAGGGTTACAGGAGGAGAGAAGAGGAGAGGAAGAGAGGAGAGGTGAAGTGAGAAAGGGAGGGGGAGAAGAAGTGAGGAAGGGAGAAGAGAGGAAGGGAGTGGAGCG
>NW_019953768.1:0-2181 GCF_002910315.2 Salvelinus sp. IW2-2015
TAGTCTTTATTGCTCAGTCTTTGTATCTAAGGGTGCCAATCAATTTTTGGAACTGACTTGTATTTTCAACGAACCCTTTTGATGACTCATTGACAGCTGGAGTCGCTTCCTGATTGCCACTTGTTCTAAGTGGGAAACGCCAGTTTGTTTGCACACGTCAGATCCATATTCAATCCCACGCTCAAGTCTCTGGCTGAGGCCAAGGAAGGAAAGGAAACAGGTCTTGATTAATGGATGTAGAGAGCCACTCTGACCCTTCCAAAATGTAGACTCCTGTCACAATATAAAGGTAGGCCTAATGGGCTGGTGGATCCAGAGTGGTATGCTCTCTCTGTGCCAACAGCAGAAGTGCTGAGACAAAGGCAACCGCATACCTCATTATCTCTGCTCCTGCGTGCCCTCGTGTGCTTCACCCACACCGCAGGCTCTGGCGACAGAAACCCCCACCACCTCTGTTCCCCACACGTGCAGCTCTGACGACAGAACCCCACCACCTCTGTTCCCGCACTAAGTGCAGCTCTGCGACAGGAAACCCCACCACCTCTGTGTTTCCCATACCAATCCGCAGGTCCACGACAGGAAAAAGGAAAGGACGAAGGACCCCACCTCAGGAGCACTCATGTGAGGACAAGGCTGTTGTAAAGTAGAAAAAACACCACTGATCAACATTGATTCGCCTTCATTAGCCACTGGGGGTGACTAAATATCTTAAGTGGACTGTCAAAGGGGCAGGGGGGGACGGGCATTGCTGGAGGGGCCAGTAGGGCGAGGGGTGTCATGCGTGACAGGTAACTGTGGGGGTTTTCTCTCTACCCGCTCTCTCTTCCCTCTCTCTTCTTCAGAACTTGGTAGAGAATGCTGGGTGAGGTCCCGTACAGTCCCTCTTGCGCCTTCTCACCTGCGGTGCCTACCACCTACCTGCGATGTTTCCAGAGGTTTTCCCTCTTGGGGGTTTTTTTGACATGCTGCTCTGCAACTCGCCGCTACGCCCCCCCCCCTCCCCCTCCCCCTTCAGAGGCCAGTGTCCCCCACACACCTCCCTGTGCAGATGTTGTTGTCCCTGGGTCCGGCCCGCACGGCGCAAAGAGCGTCAGGCCTGTTTGATGTGTGATGAAACGGAATGGAGCGAGCCGCTCAGAGGCTCAGGGAGCTGTGGGGGGTGTAGAGGGAGAATCATGTTGAAATGGTGTGGCAGAGATGGGGATGTAGAGGGGATACTGAAACAGGGGATCAGGGTTGGGATGTCAGGATCCTGGGTCCCCGTGGATTAGACGAGAGAGAGGTGTGAGGAGAGGAGCTGGCCACCACTCTACTTCTCTCAAGCTCTTCATCTCTGACTCTCCGAAGTCTTTCTCTTCCATCTCTTTCCTCTTCTGTCTGTACGCACAGAACAGTATCTCCCTGGCTCTCCATACAGTATGCTAATGAATTTTGAGGAAGCAAGCAAGGAAAATAATAATGTTAATGATGATGATAATGATTACCAATTAGGGCAGCAATGCCATGGCATGCTAAAAAGTTGGATATAGGAGGAAGTGGGTGAAGCGTTATCAGGGGATCGGGTGAAACGATGGATAGGTTAGGAGTTAAATATCAAAGTGGAAAACAAAGGCAGATTTCAAACGGGCCCGGGGAGCTTGGAAACAAACCTGCAGCTCCTCTGATAATACTTAGATCTATAAATGTTTATTTTTTTATTTTTTTATTCCCTTATTTATTTTTAAAGTTATTCATCGCCATAATAATTTGGGCCTAACAAGCACTTGAGGGAGACGGTTTCCTTTTGCATCTTTCTCCCCCATTTCTTTATTTCCCACTCCATGTTGCAGGGAGCTTGGGGATTTGGGGGCACTATTCGAAATAATTTCTTTTATTTGCTGCTAATGAA
Source organism: Salvelinus sp. IW2-2015 (assembly GCF_002910315.2). Classification (NCBI taxonomy): domain Eukaryota; kingdom Metazoa; phylum Chordata; class Actinopteri; order Salmoniformes; family Salmonidae; genus Salvelinus; species Salvelinus sp. IW2-2015. The sequence continues at coordinate 1,889 of NW_019953768.1, forward strand.
TGATATGCATGCTATTTTCTTTTTTCTTGTGTACTTTGTGAGGGTAACTGCAAGAATTGAGGAAGGAGCTAGAGAATTAGACTAGGTTTTGTTCATTTAACTCGCATCCTGCCTTCCCTGTGAGTGCATAAGGTTGTTATCATCATTACAGTTTGTCATTGTTTGTCTATATTATTGTTGGGGTTGAAAATATTTCTGAGATTGAACCCATGGGTCCAGTGTTGTGTTCGAGACCATGTAAAGCGAGGCCGGTTCAAGACCAAGACCGGCGCAAATCGAGTCCGAGTCAAGTC
>NW_019953769.1:0-2180 GCF_002910315.2 Salvelinus sp. IW2-2015
TGTTTTGCTCACCCGGGGAGAAAGGGTCTGGCTCTCGACCCGATGAACCTACCCCTCCGTTGCCCTCCGGATAGCTGAGGCCGCAGTGTGTACGGACCCTTCAAAGTCCTGAGGAGAATGATAACGAAGGGTGTGTTATCGGTAGTTTAAACACTCGGCTTCATTATCGGTACATAACCCTCGTGTTCATTGTCCTCCGGGTACAGCCGTGGTAGGCTGAGTCCCCTGCAGACGGTGAGGATGCCGGAGGTCCCTTCCCCTCCCTCTCGGACATCGAGGGTAAGTCCTACTACGGGCCACGGCCATTCTGGACTCGAGACGCCGGGTGAGGGGCCTGCAGTACCTCGTGGACTGGGAGGGGTACGGTCCGGAGGAGAGGTGCTGGGTACCGGTGGASGACATTTTGGATCCAMCTATGTTAAGGGATTTCCATCGCCTCCATCCGGATCGCCCRGCGCCTCGTCCTCCGGGTCGACCTCGAGGCCGGTGTCGGCGCGCTGCGGGAGCCGCGCGTCAGAGGGGGGGGTACTGTCACGACTTCAACCGAGGCAGGCTCTCCTTCCCGTTCGGGTGGCGCTCGGCGGTCGTCGTCACCGGCCTACTAGCTGCCACTGACTCTTTTTCCTCCCCCTCCTTATGTGTTTATTTGTATCACCTGGTTTGAGTTAATTGGTAATTAGTGTGGCTTTATTAGGCAGCCAGCCTGTATGCTTCTTTGTGCGGGATTGTTCGTCTGTAGCTGTGGATTTCGGGAGTGGTGTATTGTATTGTATACTGGGTTTGTCTCCCGTATTAGTAGACAGGTGTTTATGACACCCAGTAAGTCCGTGTTGGACATTTTGGTTTGCCGGTTGGGAATTAAAAATCACCGCATTGAAGCTCTGCTATTCCTTCGGTTTGATTTTACACCCCCTGACACCCTGGTCGTTACACCTTGGTTCCAAATATGGAGGAAGATGCCAGAGCTAAGGAGGATGTTAATGAGTTTAAGTATAGCCAATTGGAATTTGTTGTCTGTATATTTTATAATTTCATTGAGGATACCATCAACATCACAGGCCTTTTTGGGTTGGAGGGTTTGTATTTTGTCCTGTAGTTCATTCAATGTAATTGGAGAATCCAGTGGGTTCTGGTAGTCTTAAATAGTTGATTCTAAGATTTGTATTTGATCATGTATATGTTTTTGCTGTTTGTTCTTTGTTATAGGGCCAAAAAGATTGGAGAAATGGTTTACCCATACATCTCCATTTTGGATAGATATTTTTGTTTGTTAGTGTTTTCCAATTTTCCCAGAAGTGGTTAGTCTATGGATTCTTCAATTACATTGAGCTGGTTTCTGACGTGTTGTTCCTTCTTTTTCCTTAGTTTATTTCAGCTTTTTTGTGATTCACCATAGTGAAGGCGTAGACTCAGGTCTTCTGGGTCTCTATGTTTTTGGTTGGATAGGTTTCTCAATTTCTTTCTTATGTTTTTGCATTCTTCATAAAATCCTTTGCCATTGTTGTTCATTTTCTTTGGATTTCTGTATGAAATGTTTGTATTTGATAGGGAAGCTGAGAGGTAAAATATACTGTTTAGGTTTTCTACTGCCAAGTTTACACCTTCACTATTACAGTGAAACGTTTTGTCCAGGGAGTTGTCTAAAAGGGATTGAATTTGTTGTTGCCTAATTGTTTTTTGCTAGGTTTCCACACTACATTCCTTCAATCTATAGCATTTCTTAACATTATTCAGTTCCTTTGGTGCTCTCTCTCTCTCTCTCTCTCTCTCTCTCTCTCTCTCAGTCTGTGTGTGACTGTGTGCATTTCTAACAACTTCCCAATATTCTCATCTTCTACCCTTGATGTTCTTGCTGCTTTTCTTCTACCCCCTCTCACCTGTCCTCATTTCCCTCCTTTCTTCATCAGCCAGGGGGATCACCTCTTCTACATCATCATCATCATCATCATCATTATCATCATCATCATCATCATCATCATCATCAAAAGCCAGTGGTGTAAAGTACTTCACTAAAAGTACTAGTTAAGTAGTTTTTTGAGGTATCTGTACTTTACTTTTGAAATTTTTGACAACTTTTACTTTAACTTCACTACATTCCTAAAGGAAATAATGTTCTTTTTACATTTTCCCTGACACCAAAAAGTACTTGTTACATTTTGACAGGAAAATGGTCCAATTCA
>NW_019953770.1:0-2179 GCF_002910315.2 Salvelinus sp. IW2-2015
CGGTCGCACACAATGAACACCACGTTAGCTCCTCAACTACACTGACTGTCACGGCTGAGGATAAGTGGCTTCCCCTCACCCCAGGTGTACTCGCTCTCAACTACCTTAGACAATCCTAGTAAACAAGCATCCAGCTCCTGAAGATCACACCGGTTGTGGCCACGATCAGGCCCCGACGCCCCAGGATATGTACACTGTCACATACTAACTGGCATATTCCAGTCGGACAGGAACGATGGGCTCAAGTTTATCCCAGCCCCTCAGCGTGTAAAGACTGTGTTGGACCTCTAACTTATACACAAGACCCAGAGTCCACACGTCACGCGCGAGGCACGTAGGATGATACTACCCTCCTATGAGCCCATACAGAGATGCCGTACAACCAACACGTAGTAACACTGAGGCAAATCTGAAGACTGCCCAACTATCACCTGGGGTAAGAGTCTACTCGTATACCCAGGTGGTTTAAGAAGCTGAGTACACTAGTCCTCTAGACTATATCTACTAGTAGTAACTCACCCCAGGTGTACTCCTCTAACTATACCAGTAACTCACCCCAGGTGTACTCCTCTAACTATACCAGTAACTCACCCCAGGTGTAGGTCTTCAGATTCCTCAGGTGACGGACTCTGCAGGTGWACTCCTCTCCGCTGGCTGGTGTGAATCCAACACTCTTGGTGAGGTGGAACTGCCATCCCTGTTCGAAGGCCAGGTCTGTCTGCTTGGCGTCGGGGATCTCCACACCGTTCTTCAGGAGCTGGATGCTGATGTCAGGGGGGTGGAAGCCACTCACGTGACAGATCAGGGTGTTCTTATCGCCAAAGTTGCCAGGGTTACGGCTGTACACCTGCACCTTGGGGGGAGCTGGTAGAAATACGAAAGGAAATGCCACATGGAGATTCAAAGGTTTTCATTAGTTAAAAAAGTTTTACTCCATTTGTAGGTATTGGAATACATAAATATATTCCTTTACATTTCACACAGGTAGGCTATATATTTTAACAAAGTTATTCCCTAGTAAAGTACACTTAGGGACAAAGGTCTGTGAGTTATCAGCCATTTATTATGGCTCGGGCCCATACTGGCTGCCAGACAGCAGCCATTTCATTAAAAGTGAAAGTAAAATCTGGAGGGGATTTCCAACCACAACAAAATGTGGCGTCATGTCATTGTCGGCCTATACCAGGTAGGCTATAACATAAGCTATCTACTGAAACAATCACTTAACGTTATATTCCGATCAGGTTAAAAACTTTACATTAGGTGACATCACAACAATTTACAGGCATGCCAGCAAATAGTTGAGGGTAGGGCAGGCCTACATTAAAAATCAATGATTATGATGTAGAAATAATGATTATCTAGCAAAAATGGCAAAAGGTTCATGCAAATTATTTAGTTAGGGCTCGAGGTTGTGGTGTCCTTCCTCCCACATGACATGACAATGTAGGGTTTACAAGAAAGTGTTTTATAAACAAAAAAAACTGAAAGGTTATACATTTGGTATTTAAATAAATATTCTAGTAAAAAAACGTAAAACTAAAATATAAACAGCGTACAAACAAACTGATGGTAAGAAATCGATAAAGAAATGCATATCCAAACGTTGCGGTGACTTTATAAAACAAGATACTTACATTCTTTGGACTCCACAGCGCTGTAAATGAGCCCAAGTACAACGATTGACAGAATCGACTTCATATTTGGTCTAATTCAGAATTTTTCGTACTCAAATAAAACAGAGAATGGAAAGATCCGTCTGCCTGTGCCTGGCTGTGGAAATAACCTAACTGGAAGTAAGGCAGACAGTCGTATAAATGCTCTCCAGGACCGCCTCCTCTCTGTTTTTAAAATCCAATCAAAAATTGTAGATTTCTGTTGTTAGGCTAAAGAAAGCCGCACAGGTTAAAAAGTTTATCGGGGAGGACTATAGTCTGGAAATAACCTGAAATCCAGGTGAGTTACCATAATAGCAATTTCGATTAACATGAATGTCATGAGATATTATTATTTGACCATGCTGGTCATTTATGAACATTTGAACATCTTGGCCATGTTCTGTTATAATATCCACCCGGCACAGCCAGAAGAGGACTGGCCACCCCTCATAGCCTGGTTCCTCTCTAGGTTTCTTCCTAGGTTTTGGCCTTTCTAGGGAGTTTTTCCTAGCCGCCGTGCT
>NW_019953771.1:0-2179 GCF_002910315.2 Salvelinus sp. IW2-2015
TGGTGATCTGTCTCTATGGAGGCTCCATGGTGATCTGTCTCTATGGAGGCTCCATGTTGATCTGTCTCTATGAAGGCTCCATGGTGATCTGTCTCTATGAAGGCTCCATGGTGATCTGTCTCTATGGAGGCTCCAGCACCACAAACACTGCATTTCATTAGCTAATGTAGTAACCTATTACTGCTACTTATGCTGACAGGCCTCGTATAGGTGTTAAAGCTTGATTTACATCACACCTCCAGTCATAATGGCTTGTCAATGACTGATGGAGAGGACATGCCTGGAGTCTATAGATAGATCCCATGAAAAATATCTAACTGATTGTCAGTTAGTATAGCAGAGTTATTAATTTGCACTTTGCCCATGTCGCCAAACACATGATGCTACAGTCCACATTTTGTTGTGTTACAGCCTGAATTCAACTTTTTTTAAATTCACTATTCACAATCTACACACAGTACCCCATAATGACAAAGTGAAAACATGTTTTTAGAAATGTTTGCAAAWGTGTTGAAATATACAATTTACATAAGTATTCACACCCCTGAGTCAATACATGTTATAATCACCTTTGGCAGCAATTACAGCTGTGAGTCTTTCTGGGTACGTCTTTTAAAGCTTTGCACACCTGGATTGTACAATATTTGCACATTATTATTTTTAACATTCTTCAAACTCAAGTTGGTTGTTGATCATTGCTAGACAGCTATTTTCAAGTCTTGCCATAGATCTTCAAGCTGATTTAAGTAAAATCTGTAACTAGCCCACTCAGGAACATTGAATGTCGTCTTGGTAAGCAACTCCAGTGTATATTTGGCCTTGTGTTTAAGGTTATTGTCCTGCTGAAAGGTGAACGTCTCCCAGTGTCTGTTGGAAAGCAAACTGAACCAGGTTTCCTCTAGGATTTTGCCTGTGCTTAGTTCTATTAGGTTTAGTTTTATCCTATAAATCTCCCCAGTCGATGACAAGCATACCCATACCATGATGCAGCCACCACCATGCTTGAAAAAATGAAGAGTGGAATTCAGGGATGTGTTGTGTTGGATTTGCCCCAAACATAACACTTTGTATTCAGGACATAAAGTTATTTCAAATGTTTTGCATTATTACTTTAGTGCCTTATTTCATGCATGTTTTGGAATATTTTTGTTCTATACAGGCTTCCTTTTCACTCTGTAAATTAGTTTAGTATTGTGTAATGACTACAATGTTGTTGATCCATCCTCAATRTTCTCCTATCACAGCCATTCAACTCTGTAACTGTTTTAATAACCTGTTGAGTTTCATGTTAATTCATTCTGTGTTCCTGGTTCAAAATGACTGATTAAAAATCCATAATAATACATATATTATCACCTAATGTTGTGTTAGATCTTTTTATCAACTTAAGTTCTTGTGAACATTACAAGTTTTGAACTTCTATTTGCTATTTATGGCCTGTAGGCCTCATTGACCTGAGCTCATACCGACAACTCGTTTTTGAGTAGAAAAAGCATAATGTATGGATTATTTTGACTATAACAAATACTCAGATGAAACATATTGTGCTATTTATCACAAACTACTTTGTGTCAAAGTTTAACAAGGACTCTCTCCCCCTCACCAGTGTCATGATCAAAGAAATGATCAAGAGCCTCACATACAGTATATCGTTTGGTCATTGTGTTGCCACAGAATGAATTGTGAGCAAGTTTAAGTGTTCCCTTTATTTTTTTGAGCAGTGTATATTATTGAAACAATGTTGCGATGTTTGTGAGAATCCCAACAGGTGTGGTTCCCGTGGGGGAAAGATTCTATTGGGGAAAGGTAACTGTGGGGGTTGCCATGGAAGCCAAGAAGGGGAGTGAGGTGTGGTGTGTGTGTGTGTGTGTTGTGTGTGCTCAAACACACGTGCATGTGGGGATCTGGAGAGGAAGTGTGTCCACTGATGAATGGCATGTGCCTGAATTCAATTTTATACACTAATCGTAGTCTCACCCATTCATTTCTAATGACCGGTCATGTTACCGGGACACCACAGGTGTACAAAAGTTAAATAAAACACCAAAATGTAATGAAAATATCAAAAATGTATTTTGTGTGTTTCAGATGCCCTGTGTGGACAAAGTCATGGAACCTCATGACAATCAGATTACATTTTTTTCAGAGAGAAACCTTGTAAATCGGTCAAATTCGACCA
>NW_019953772.1:0-2178 GCF_002910315.2 Salvelinus sp. IW2-2015
GTAAATAAAGAGGACTCCATAAACACTACATCACCAAAAGCTGGTCCAACATCTCATTCTAAATTATGGGCGTGCACGGAGACATTGTCATGCTGAAACAGGAAAGGGCGTTCCCCAAACTGTTGGAAGCACAGAATCATCTAGAATGTCATTGTATGCTGTGGCGTTAAGATTTCCCTTCACTGGAACTAAGGGGCTAAGCCTGAACCATGAAAAACAGCACCAGACCATTATGCCTCCTCCACCAAACTTTACAGTTGGCACTATGCATTGGGGCAGGTAGCGTTCTCCTGGCATCCCTATTTCCAGTACCTAATAAATAATATAATCTATAAATATAATAATATAATCTAGTAATAATATTACCTAGTGTGCTGGAGGAGTCCTCCCCGTGTCCTGACTCAGAGATGGTGGTCATGACGGTGTTGGGTGTCAGCCCCGTGGTGGTGGAGAGGCTGGCGCCGCTGCTCTCCGGGCTGGGCAGACGGGCCTGCTGACGCTCGGCGTTGATGGAGTTTCGGTTCTTCTCCGGGCCAGCGGGGGCACTGTTGGTTCCCCCTAGGATGCCGATGGAGGAGGTCCACGACATAGAGGTGTCTCCACCGGGGAGGTTCTTCACCGTGTGGCCCTCGTGGTCCTCGATGTAGGAGGACGAGGAGTAGTCGGGGTAAGGGCTGACTTTAGGACCCCTCCGGCCGTGAGACAGGTTCCTGTTAGAGGCAAGCAGATGGAAGGTGGTTGAACAGTCATATAAGCAGCCCTACTTTAAGTAAAACTAAATGCATGCTCTTCAACCGATCGCTACCTGCACCTGCACGCCCATCCAGCATCACTACTCTGGACGGTTCTGACTTAGAATATGCGGACAACTACAAATACCTAGTTGTTTGGTTAGACTGTAAACTCTCCTTCCAGACTCACATCAAACATCTCCAATCCAAAGTTAAATCTAGAATCGGTTTCCTATTTCGCAACAAAGCCTCCTTCACTCATGCTGCCAAACATACCCTCGTAAAACTGACTATCCTACCAATCCTCGACTTCGGCGATGTCATTTACAAAATAGCCTCCAACACTCTACTCAATAAATTGGATGTAGTCTATCACAGTGCCATCCGTTTTGTCACCAAAGCCCCATATACTACCCACCACTGCGACCTGTACGCTCTCGTTGGCTGGCCCTCACTTCATACTCGTTGCCAAACCCACTCCATGCTCCAGGTATCGACAAGAGACCGCCTAGTAAAGTACCCCATTATCTCAACGCTCGCTGCGTCACCATGCAGCAGCCCACCTGTAGCACGCGCATTCCGCACGTAATGATCGCACTACACCACAAAGCCATTCCTCTCTTTGGCCCCTTTCACTTCCAGTTCTCGCCTGCCCAATGAACTGGACGAACTACAAAAAATCTCAAAATTGAAGTACCTTATTGCTCCCTCTATCTAAGCTGATTAAGCACACTGTCAGAGCAGCTCTAGATGATACCTGCCACCGTACATAAGCCCCATCTCATTAATTATAGCCCAACATATCACTACCTCCTCCGACCCTGGATGTCTATTTATTTATTTTGCGTCCTTCCACTCCATTATTTCACATCTACTTTGCACATTCTCCACTGCAAATCCTAACCTTTCAGTGTTTTACTTGCTATATTGGTATTTACTTTTTATTTTTGCCTTTACCTCCCTTATCTCACCCATTTGCTACATTAGTATATAGACTTTAATTTCTAACTTGTATTATTGACGTAGTATGTTTCTCTTGATACCTCCCTGTGTGGGTGTATCGTGTTGTTGTGTCAACACTTGCTTTGCTTATTCTTGCCATGGTACTGTGACTGTGCTTCTCTCAACTAACCTAACTGTGTTAAATACAAGGACAATACTAAAATGAAATTCTAAAACTTTATGTTGATGTGTATTAAAGGAAATAGTTTGGCGATTTGGAAATAAGCCTCTTCTTTTTCATTTTTTATTACCCCCTTTTCTCCCCAGTAGATCGTCGGTATCCAATGCTCCGCTAATTATACTATCTTTCTCATCCTACACTCCCGTACGTGCTCGGAGAGACGAAGGTCGAACGCCATGCGTCCTCCCGAATACAACCCAACCATAGAGCCGCCACTGCTGTCTTTTCACAGCGCGCTCCGAACCGGAAGCTCGCCTTTGGGGG
>NW_019953773.1:0-2178 GCF_002910315.2 Salvelinus sp. IW2-2015
TAGGGTGCATTTTGGGACGTAACCCTCATTCCCTAGATAGTGCACTACTGTTGACCACTGCAACCAATAAGGCCCTGCTCAACAGGAGTGCACCAAATAGGACTCCATTTGGGACAGCAGACAGCTGAACACTGCGAGTGGCGCAAGAGGAGTCACTACAGTCCCTGGTTCGAATCCAGGCTGTATCACATCCGGCTGGGATTGGGAGTCCCGCGGGGTGGCGCATAACGAGCCCAGAGTCGTCCGTGTTTAGCCGGGCTAGGCCGTCATTGTAAATAAGAATTTGTTGTTAAACTGACTTGCCTAGTTAAATAAAGTTTCCAATATGACCTGGAACAGTAGAGTGCTGCTGCTCTCTGTGCTGGAGAAGTGAAATATTACCCATCACACTAAGCCAAACCACAGACTACACACAGGCCAGACTTGAAAGGAAATCTTACACAGACATTTGAAGAAACGTCCCAAAATGCACCCTAATTCTCTATGTAGACATCTCCGTTCATCTGGAAAGTGCAGGTCGCTACTCCAACAGAGTAACAGACTACCATTGCATGTGTTTAAGTCATTATTTATGTGAAATATTAAAGTGGAGCTCCGTAATTAACTATCCAGGACAAACTTCAGCAGCTACAGATGTAGGATCTTAATTTGACCATTAACAGCATGAAAMTAATCCTGCAGCAACAGGAAATGTGAATTATTGTGTAGATGATAAKTAATGGACATTGTTGTAGGGGTGGATACATTTTCAGTTMGGGGATAAAGTCTTACATTTTTAAGTGGGAATTACACACTTTAGAAGCCTTTTCTTTAAACCTTGAATGCACTACAAGTTTGCATTTCCTGCAACAACAGGGTGACCAAATTAAGATCCTGCATGTGTAGGATTGCTTGAGTGCCTCACTTGATGTTGTCCAAATATTGACCTAGAGGGGTTGAGAGGAATCAAAAGGGTTTGAGGAGTAGTTTGTCAAACCATACAAACCAATCATACTTCATACTTTCCTTCGTGTTATTAGGTATCACGTCACAGACAGTTATTTTCTCTCAGCCAAACTTCTCTTCCTGACATCTCTAATCTCCTCATCCTGCTCCAGAAGGACCGTCTTTAGTGATTCTTCAGTCTTTAGTTGTTTCTGATGAACTGTGGTTCCTCTCTCTGCTCTGGTCTGTGCTGTAGCTGTGCAGACAAGATGAGACATTTATTTTACTGTCTGCCAAACATGGACATCTCTAATCTCCTCATCCTGATCCAGCATTATAGAATTTAGTCCTCCACTTCAGTCTTTCATTCTGTTCTTTGTTGATAAACTTTAATTTCATTCCACTCCGACAGACAAAAATGGTCACGTCTCATTGGGTAGATGAGAGAAATGGTTGTCTGCCAAACCTTCTACATCTCCAATCCCCTCATCCTGCTCCAGCTTTATGATCTTTAGTGGGTCTTTAGTCATTGTTGATGAACTTGGACCTTGTCCCTATTGGCTACCTATTCCCTAGATAGTACACTACTTTTGACCACAGCTCAATGGGCCCTGGTCAGAAGAAGTACCATTTGGGATGCAGACTGTGATTCTGCTTTGAGCTGAAGCGTGGAGGCAGACAAAATGTCCGCCATCTGGTTGGGGAGATGATGAGGGGAGAATTAAATTATGTCTCTCTATGGAGCCTGCCCATACGGAACAATTATATATTAACATATACACTGAGTATACCAAACATTAAGGAACACCTTCCTAATATTGAGTTGCACCCCCTTTCCTTTCAGAACAGCCTCAATTTATCGAGACATGGACTCTACAAAGTGTCCAAATCGTTCCACAGGGATGCTGGTCCATGTTGACTCCAAAGCTTCCCACAGTTGTGTCAAGTTGTCTAGATGTCCTTTAGGTGGTGGAACATTCTTGATGCACACAGGAAACTATTGAGCGTGAAAAACCCGGCAGTGTTGCAGTTCTTGACACAAACCGGTGAGCCTGGCACCTACTAACGATGTTCCCTCTAAGCTGCAGAAATATCAGCCCACAGAGAGGAGCATGAGATTGAGCTTCACTGAACTTTCCAGAGCAGTGGTCACCAACCGGATCCACTGGTCCATCTCCAAGGCATTCCTAGTCGATCACGATCCACTGGTCCATCTCCAAGGCATTCCTAGTCGATCACGATCCACTGGTCCAT
>NW_019953774.1:0-2175 GCF_002910315.2 Salvelinus sp. IW2-2015
GGGTGTCAATGTAAATAGTCTGGGTGGCCATTTGATTAATTGATCAGCAGTCTTATGGCTTGGGGGTAGAAGCTGTTAAGGAGCCTTTTGGTCCTAGATTTGGCACTCCGGTACCGCTTGCCTTGTGGTTGCAGAGAGAACAGTCTATGACTGGAGTCTTTGACAATTGTTTGGGCTTTCCTCTGACACTGCCTGGTATATAGGTCCTGGATGGCAGGAAGCTTGGCCCCAGTGATATATTGGGTGTACACACTACCCTCTGTAGCACCTTACGGTCAGATGCCAAGCAGTTGCCACACCAGGCGGTGATGCAACCGGTCAGGATGCTCTCAATGGTGCAGCTGTAGAATGTTTTGAAGATCTGGGGACCCATGACAAATCTTTTCAGTCTCCTGAGGGGGAAAGTGTGTTGTCGTGCTCTCTTCACAACTGTCTTGGTGTGTTTGGACCATGATAGATCGTTGGTGATGTGGACACCAAGGAACATGAAACTCTCGACCCGCTCAACTACAGCCACATCGATGTTAATGGTGGCCTGTTCGGCCCACCTTTTCCTGTAGTCCACGATCAGCTCCTTTGTCTTGCTCACATTGAGGGAGAGGTTGTTGTCCTGGCACCACACTGCCAGTTTTCTGACCTCCTTCCTATAGGCTGTCTCATCGTTGTCAGTAATCAGGCCTACCACTGTTGTGTCGTCAGCAAACTTAATGATGGTGTTGGAGTCATGTTTGGTCACGCAGTCGTGGGTGAACAGGGAATACAGGAGGGCACTAAGCACGTACTCCTGAGGGGCCCCAGTGTTGAGGATCAGTGTGGCAGACGTGTTGTTGCCTACCCTCACCACCTGGGGGTGGCCCGTCAGGAAGTCCAGGATCCAGTTGCAGAGGGAGGTGTTTAGTCCCAGGGTCCTTAGCTTAGTGATGAGCTTTGTGGGCACTATGGTGTTGAACGCTGAGCTGTAGTATATGAACAGCATTCTCACATAGGTGTTCCTTTTGTCCAGATGGGAAAGGGCAGTGTGGAGTGCGATTGAGATTGCGTCATCTGTGGATCTGTTGGGGCGGTATGTGAATTGGAGTGGGTCTAGGGTATCCGGGAGGATGCTGTTGATGTGAGCCATGACCAGCCTTTCAAAGCACTTCATGGCTACCGAGGTGAGTGCTACGGGGCGGTAATCATATAGGCAGTTTACCTTTGCTTCCTTGGGCACAGGGACTATGGTGGTCTGCTTGAAACATGTAGATATTACAGACTCAGTCAGGGAGAGGTTGAAAATGTCAGTGAAGATACTTACCAGTTGGTCTGCGCATGCTTTGAGTACACGTCCTGGTAATCCGTCTGGCTCCGCGGCTTTGTGAATGTTGACCTGTTTAAAGGTCTTCCTCATATTGGCTACCGAGAGCGTTATCACACATCGGTATTGAGGGAGTCACCGGTACTTCCTGTTTTAGTTTTTGCTTGTAAACAGGAATTAGGAGGATAGAATTATGGTCAGATTTGCCAAATGGAGGGCGAGGGAGAACTTTGTATGTGTCTTTGTGTGTGGAGTAAAGGTAGTCTAGAGTTTTTTTCCCCTCTGCTTGCACATGGGACATGCTGATAGAAATTAGGCAAAACGTATTTAAGTTTGCCTGTATTAAAGTCACCGGCCACTAGGAGCACCGCTTCTGGATGACCATTTTCTTCTTTGCTTATGGCCTCATACAGCTGGTTGAGTGCGTTCTTATTGCCAGCATCGGTTTGTGGTGGTAAATAGATGGCTACGAATAATATAGATGAGAACTCTCTTGGTAGATAGTGTGGTCTACAGCTTATCATAAGGCACTCTACCTCGTGCGAGCAATACCTCGAGACTTCTTTAATATTAGARATAATGCACCAGCTGTTATTGACAAATAGACACACAACCCCGCCCCTCGTCTTACCAGACATAGTTTCTATGTCCTGTCGTTGCATGGAAATCCCGCCAGCTCTATATTATCCATGTCATTGTTCAGCCACGACTCAGTGAAACATAAGATATTACAGTTTTAAATGTCACGTTGGTAGGATAGTCTTGTTCGTATATCATCCATTTTGTTTTCCAATGATTGCACGTTGGCCAATAGAACAGATTGTAGTGGAGGTTTGCATAGATAATAAGGGGAAAAGATGGCGTGCTCGAGAGGGGGTGGG
>NW_019953775.1:0-2175 GCF_002910315.2 Salvelinus sp. IW2-2015
ACAACAGGCCCTCCGATTTGACACACTGAACTCTATCAGAGAAGTAGTTGGTGAACCAGGCGAGGCAATCATTTGAGAAACCACGGATATCGAGTCTGCCGATGAGGATGTGGTGATTGACAGAGTCGAAAGCCTTGGCCAGGTCAATGAATACGGCTGCACAGTATTGTTTCTTATCGATGGTGGTTAAGATATCGTTTAGGACCTTGAGCATGGCTGAGGTGCACCCATGACCAGCTCTGAAACCAGATTGCATAGCGGAGAAGGTATGGTGGGATTCGAAATGGTCGGTAATCTGTTTGTTGACTTGGCTTTCGAAGAAAGGCAGGGTAGGATAGATATAGGTCTGTAGCAGTTTGGGTCAAGAGTGTTCCCCCCTTTTGAAGAGGGGGATGGCCGCAGCTGCTTTCCAATCTTTGGGAATCTCAGGCGATACGAGAGGTTGAACAGGCTAGTAATAGGGGTTGCAACAATTTCGGCAGATCATTTTAGAAAGAAAGGGTCCAGATTGTCAAGCCCGGCTGATTTGTAGGGGTCCAGATTTTGCAGTTCTTTCAGAACATCAGCTGACTGGTTTTGGGAGAAGGAGAAATGGGGGAGGCTTGGGCGAGTTGCTGTGGGGGGTGCAGTGCTGTTGACCGGGGTAGGGGTAGCCAGGTGGAAAGCATGGCCAGCCGTAGTAAAATGCTTATTGAAATTCTCAATTATAGTGGATTTATCGGTGGTGACAGTGTTTCCTATCCTCAGTGCAGTGGGCAGCTGGGAGGTGTTCTTATTCTCATGGACTTTAGTGTCCCAGAACTTTTTGGGTTTGTGTTGCAGGAAGCAAATTTCTGCTTGAAAAAGCTAGCCTTGGCTTTTCTAACTGCCTGTGTATATTGGTTTCTAGCTTCCCTGAAAAGTTGCATAYCACRKGGGCTGTTCGATGCTAATGCAGAACGCCATAGGATGTTTTTGTGTTGGTYRAGGGCAGTMAGGTCTGGWGAGAACCAAGGGCTATATCTGTTCCTGGTTCTAAATTTCTTGAATGGGGCATGCTTATTTAAGATGGTGAGGAAGGCATTTAAAAAAAATAACCAGGCATCCTCAACTGACGGGATGAGATCAATATCCTTCCAGGATACCCCGGCCAGGTCGATTAGAAAGGCCTGCTCGCTGAAGTGTTTCAGGGAGCGTTTGACAGTGATGAGTGGAGGTCGTTTGACCGCTGACCCATTACGGATGCRGGCAATGAGGCAGTGATCACTGAGATCTTGGTTGAAAACAGCAGAGGTGTATTTAGAGGGCAAGTTGGTTAGGATGATATCTATGAGGGTGCCCGTGTTTACGGCTTTGGGGTGGTACCTGGTAGGTTCATTGATAATTTGTGTGAGATTGAGGTCATCAAGCTTAGATTGTAGGATGGCTGGGGTGTTAAGCATGGTCCAGTTTAGGTTGCCTAGCAGCACGAGCTCTGAAGATAGAAGGGGGGTATCAGTTCACACATGGTGTCCACAGCACAGCTGGGGGCAGAGGGTGGTCTATAGCAGGCGGCAACGGTGAGAGACTTGTTTTTAGAGAGGTGGATTTTTAAAAGTAGAAGTTCAAATTGTTTGGGTACAGACCTGGATAGTAGGACAGAACTCTGCAGGCTATCTTTGCAGTAGATTGCAACACCGCCCCCTTTGGCCGTTCTATCTTGTCTGAAAATGTTGTAGTTAGGGATGGAGATTTCAGCATTTTTGGTGTCTTCCTAAGCCAGGATTCAGACACGGCTAGAACATCCGGGTTGGCAGAGTGTGCTAAAGCAGTGAATAAAACAAACTTAGGGAGGAGGCTTCTAATGTTAACATACATGAAACCAAGGCTATTACAGTTACAGAAGTCATCAAAAGAGAGCGCCTGGGGAATAGGAGTGGAGCTAGGCACTGCAGGGCCTGGATTCACCTCTATATCACTAGAGGAACAAAGGAGGAGTAGGATAAGGGTACGGCTAAAAGCTATGAGAATTGGTCGTCTAGAACGTCCGGAACAGAGAGTAAAAGGAGGTTCCTGGGGGCGATTAAATAGCTTCAAGGTATAATGTACAGACAAAGGTATGGTAGGATGTGAATACAGTTTCAACTGCGAAACTGTTCCAGTTTCAACTGTTCTGCCTGCGGTTATGGAACCCCTACCTGTCCCAGACCTGCTGTT
>NW_019953776.1:0-2175 GCF_002910315.2 Salvelinus sp. IW2-2015
AATTGAGATTCTGCTTGCAGAATTCTGCAAAAATATCCTCAGTGTACAACGTAAAACACCAAATAATGCATGCAGAGCAGAATTAGGTCGATACCCACTAATGATCAAAATCTAGAAAAAAGCCGTTAAAGAAAGCGATTCCCAAACCTTCCATTACAAAGCCATTACCTACAGAGAGATGAACCTGGAGAAGAGTCCCGTAAGCAAGCTGGTCTTGGGGCTCTGTTCACAAACACAAACAGACCTCAGAGATCTCCAATAACGCAATAAGACCCAACCAAATCATGAGAAAACAAAAATACATTTACTTGACACATTGGAAACAATCAACAACAAAAAAACAGCGCAAACTAGAATGCTATTTGGCCCTAAACAGAGAGTACACAGTGGCAGAATACCTGACCACTGTGACTGATCCAAACTTAAAGAAAGCTTTGACTATGTACAGACTCAGTGAGCATAGCCTTGATATTGAGAAAGGCCGCCGTACGCAGACCTGGCTCTCAAGAGAAGACAGGCTATGTGCACACTGCCCACAAAACGAGGTGGAAACTGAGCTGCACTTCCTAACCTCCTGTCAAATGTATGACCTTATTAGAGACACATATTTCCCTCAGATTACACAGACCCTCAAAGAATTCCAAAACAAAYCCAATTTTGATAAACTCCCATATCTACTATGTGAAATACCACAGTGTGCCATCACAGCATCAAGATTTGTGACAATATTTGTCACAAGAAAAAGTGAAGAACGAACACAATTGTAAATACATATTTATGTTTATTTGTTTTCCCTTTTGTTCTTTACTTTAACTTTTTGCACATCGTTACAACACTGTATATATATACATAATATGACATTTGAAATGTCTTTATTCTTTTGGAACTTTTGTGAGTGTAATGTTTACTGTTATTTTTTTTATTGTTTATTTCGCTTTTGTTTGTCTGTTTCACTTGTTTTGGCAATGTAAACATATGTATTCCAATGCCAATAAAGCCATTAAAGCCAATAAAGCCATTAGTGTAACATGTTTAGGGAGGACAGTTTTCATGGACCAGAAGCTTTATTCACCCAGGAATAATCAGCTACAGACTAGAGAAAAATGTATTCTCCCAATCAGTCAGATGAACAAACACACAGTATTTCAAACATAAAGTATTCCACCCCATAGCTGCCTTTGTGTCTAGGGTGAGAGAGACATCTATAGTCGGATTCATCTATAGTAGGTAAATATAAACACGCACACACACACCCACACACACTACCGAGATATCTAATGATAAAAGTGAGTTGATTGCTTTTTTCTTGTTTACTCAGCTGGAGAGACAGAGGGGGTTATCCCAAGCTTCTGTCTGTGTCCCTCTCACTCTCTCTGTGTGTATGTGTGTGTGTTTTATTGTAATTGGGCAAACAGAAAGGGAATATAGATGAGGGTGGCTGAGGGATTTTTAGAAACACTTAAAATAAGGTCTATGTTTCGTGTAGGCTTATCCTGGCGTGACGTTTTGATAACCATGTAAATGTCACTCGGACAAGGTGACTTTTATCAATATATTCGGCTATTATGACATCATAGAGCCCTGACTCTGCAGATCTCTGAGTTACGCAATCTCAGATAATCTCATTCGTTTCGTTCTGGACATAACCACCATTTGTTTTTGTTCCGTTCCATTGTTTCCGACCAGCAAAATAAAGTTCTGAACTGGTTCTAACCCCCCAAAAAGTACCGGTTCTTATCGTTCTTTTGTGTTCAGTTATTTATTTATTTTACATTTAGCTCTTAGATAACTTCCTCAACTAGTGCGGATAGAGCAACGTGCTACGGAGCGGGCAAGCTAGATGCGACTGACCTTTTGCGGGTGGGGAGAGAGGGTGGAGGAGGAGGCTCATCTTGTGATGACATGCATTATCTGAATTACACCCACATAATTATATCTACGGAGGAGCGGCTTCTATGGAGGAACTTTTAATTTCTTTGAACTTATGAGAGTTGGCTGGACCAGAGCTAGCTAACAAGCTTGTGTGTGCAGAGCGGCAGCAGAATTAGAAACATGTCTTCCCTTTTTGTAGTTAATACATCCAATGTGAAACGTGATAACGATAGTATCCTTAACTAGCATTGTAAAAGTAAATTCATTCTTGACTAATAAAAAAAGTATCTTTCCGTATCTTCT
>NW_019953777.1:0-2172 GCF_002910315.2 Salvelinus sp. IW2-2015
CTTTTTTTCTCTTTTCATATTTCACCCTCTTTTGTCTCATGGAATCAGCTTCCCTGCAAGCCAGTCGATCCTTTAAATTCCCCGGCAAGGAAGTCGTCTGGTACCAGATCTGTTTGTGCTGTCTTGCCATCTTCTATGGCAGTGGTCACCAACCTTTTCTGAGTCAAGATGCAAGCCGATATCTACAGCTCAGATTTGTTTTAAACRTGACTTAAACGTAAGCCCATTAAAAACAGTTCTGTAACAATGAGGTTTGTACAGTAGACTATAGGCCCAATACATTATCATTGCATATTGCTATGCTTGAATTGCCCTGCCACAGTTGTTCTTCTCTGACCATTTTGAAATGACATTTAAAAATATTTAGGTATATGATCACACTGTTAATAGCAATGCAAGCTTATCGGAGCACTTTGCTATCGACTACTCCTTCAATGCAGCTGCAGTGCTAGTTTTAGCGTAAGTGGAAGTAGGGAGAACGCACATTTTATTGGTTAARGTGTTGACGGTGCTGAATAACAACTTAAACATAAACTTACTCACAAAATCAGCAGCTCTTTGCTGTATTCGTAAACTTTTTGAAATCTCACAGTATCAACTTTACTGTGCCTTCGAGGCTTCTTTTTACCGTCTATGGCTCGAGGAAACTGTGCACACACAGTGATCTGAGCTACCTGATTGGCCAGTGGTAGACCTATAGGTGCACTTGATTTGCTCTTTGGGCCTGCTGTGTTGTCGGAGTTCTACCTTCAGACACATGAAATTGTAAAAGAATGGGAACACTGCCTTCCTGGTGCAACTAATGATGCTGAATCAAGTGCACTTCCCACCAACAGTGAAAATAATAAAAAGGAACACAAGGCTTTATTATTGKKTTTTTTACAGAAATGTTTGGTGATCTACTAGGAATGCCTTGGAGATCGACCAGTCGATCGTGATCAACCGGTTGGTGACCACTGTCCTATGRCTTGCCAATGACCATAGGAATTAGCAAGACAGCACAAACAGATGTGGGACCAGGCTATTTCCCAGCCGAGGCCTCTGAGGGATCAATCGTTCTGGGAATGTTTAATAGGGGGTTTGATGATAGTTTTTGAGCTGCTCAGCAAATGCTCTTCGGAGTGTACTTGGTTTGACGAAAAGGGAAGGAAATCCCTCTGCAAACAGTGGGGATGGCCTTGTGAACAGAAACATGACTTCTCATGCTGTACCACATGGGAGTCCTTTAGGCTTTAGTCTATGGTAAATGTTAGTCCCCGTTCAGGACTGAAGGAGTGTCAATACCTCAGCTTTGACCGATGGAACGAGCTGCTGTGTCCAGACTGGATTTGCTGAGGGCTTCCTAGGCACAAATGCTGCCCACACCGCTCCCCAATAACAGACAATTGTTCATACTCATTTTCATCAGTTTTCCACTTCCATTTCTTAAAGCTGACTAATACTCATCCCCTTTGTTCTCATGTTTTGGTGTGTGTTTTGTGTGTTCAGGTCCAGACCTCGGGCCTACTGCCTGGCAGACAGTGATGAAGAGTCCTCCAGTGCTGGATCGTCTGACGAAGAGGATCCCCCAGAAATCCCCATGGACATGCTGGGGGCAGAGGGGTGAGAACATCATTAGCATCAGACCGTGTCTGTCTCTGTTTCCATTAGTGTGTTTTTATAGACTTCAGAGACTCTTTCTAACACTAATTGGTGAATTGCAGCTCATTTTAGCTGTTAGAATATTACAATGAAGAAGATACAGAGAACACAGTCAATTATGCAGGCTAATAATCGTGCACAATTGTAGGTTACACTTTATTTTACAGCCCGGTTTAAGGTATTGTCCTAAGTGCCACAAACAGATACAGGCAGGAACTGCTTTCCGGCCCAGAGTGACAGAATGTACCCACTCACTGCCCTCACTCCCCCCACTTCCTTTTCCGACACCTCTTTCACCTCCTTCACTTCCCCTCCTCTCCCTCATTCTCTGTCCTCTCTCCCTTCTTCTTCCTCCTCCTCATCTCACCCTCCTATTACTCCATCTCCTCCTCCCTCAGTTTCGTCGGAGGCCACCGGCCCAGTAAGATCATGAGGTTTGTGGACAAGATCGCCAAGTCTAAGTACTTCCAGAAGGCCACGGAGACAGAGTTTATCAAGAAGAAGATCGAGGAGGTGTCCAACACGCCACTG
>NW_019953778.1:0-2172 GCF_002910315.2 Salvelinus sp. IW2-2015
TTGCAATGAAGAAACACAAAAGAACTGTCAATCTCCCTCAGCCTGGGCTCCATGCAAGATCTCACCTCGTGGAGTTGCAATGCTCATGAGAACGGTGAGGAATCAGCCAGAACTACACAGGAGGATCTTGTCAATGATCTCAAGGCAGCTGGGACCATAGTCATCAAGAAAACAATTGGTAACAAACTATGCCGTGAAGGACTGAAATCCTGCAGCGCCCGCAAGGTCCCTGCTCAAGAAAGCACATATACATGCCCGTCTGAAGTTTGCCAATGAACATCTGAATGATTCAGAGGACAACTGGGTGCGTGTTTGGTCAGATGAGACCAAACTGGAGTTCTTTGGCATCAACCCAACTTGCCGTGTTTGGAGGAGGAGGAATGCTGCCTATGACCCCAAGAAACCATCCCCACCGTCAAACATGGAGGTGGAAACATTATGCTTTGGGGGTGTTTTTCTGCTAAAGGGACAGGACAACTTCACCGCATCAAAGGGACGATGGACGGGGCCATGTACCGTMAAATCTTGGGTGAAAACCTCCTTCCCTCAGCCAGGGTATTGAAAATGGGTCGTGGATGGGTATTCCAGCATGACAATGACCCAAAACACACGGCCAAGGCAACAAAGGAGTGGCTTTTGTACTTGGTGGTTTTGCCACCAAGTACTAAGTCATGTTTTGCAGAGGGGTCAAATACTTATTTCCCTCATTAAAATGCAAATCAATTCATAACATTTTTGACATGCGTTTTTCTGGATTTTTTTGTTGATATTCTGTCTCTCACTGTTCAAATAAACCTACCATTAAAATTATAGACTGATCATTTCTTTGTCAGTGGGCAAACGTACAAAATCAGCAGGGGATCAAATACTTTTTTCCCTCACTGTAACACTGTGTTATAGTCTCCTACCATAATGATTAGATCATTTGTTGCCTGTAAGTTCAATAAATTGGTATAAATGTTTTCGAAGAAGTATGGATCATCCTGATTTAGACCATATAGATTAATGAGCCAAATCTCTTTTCCGTCCACTTTCATATTCAAAAGGATCCACCTTCCTTGCGAATCATTCCTGATTATTTGCACATTCAGACTAACATTTTTGTTAATTAATATCATCACACCCTTTGAGTTCCTTTGTCCATGACAGAAAATGATTTCACGTGGTCTAAGGCACTGCATCACAGTGCTAGCTGTGCAACCAGAGATTCTGGGTTGGAGCCCAGGATCTGTTGCAGCCGGCTGCGACCTGGAGGASCATGGGGCGGCGCACAATTGGCGCAGCGTCGTCCGGGTTAGGGAGGGTTTGGCCGGCAGGGATATCCTTGTCTCATCTCGCACTAGCGACTCCTGTGGCGGGCCGGGCGCAGTGCACGCTAACCAGGTCGCCAGGTGTACGGTGTTTCCTCCGACACATTGGTGCAGCTGGCTTCCGGGTTGGATGTGCATTGTGTCAAGAAGCAGTGCGGCTTGGTTGGGTTGTGTTTCGGAGGACGCATGGCTCTCGACCTTCGCCTCTCCCGAGTCCGTACGGGAGTTGCAGCGATGAGACAAGACTGTAACTACTACCAATTGGATACCACAAAATTGGGGAGAAAAAAGTGGGTAAAATAAATAAAATAATAAATACAATTATTTCACCACCCCATTCCTTTTTCCACGCAACTTCATCTAAGGATGTAGAGTGAGTTTCCTGTAAACAGTATATGTTATATTCCTTTTCTTTTAGCCATGTAAAGACTGATCTTTTTCTATGATCTGCCAAACTGTTACAATTATAACTAGCTATACTTATTTCACCCCTTACCATAACTAGATACTATTCTCAGGCTAAATTGACCACAATTAGTGCTTGTAAAGTTACTGCCATCAGAGGTATTATGAAGTTCAAAACTAGAGATTTCAAATGTCTGATATTTAGAATTCAAGAAATAGGTTCTAGCAATATTTGTTTTATTCCCTTGCCTGTTTCCTGTGAGCCAATGCCACAGATGTTAGAAAATTGAGACAAATAATGTGTGTAACAAATCTGAGTAGGTTGATGTGCATGATATTGGATGTGATTTAATGAGAGTGTGTACGATGTCTGTATAAGAGTAAGACTATAATGTGTGATGTCCAAATAAATAATAACTCTGCCAATTTGCATGTTTGAGTGTCTATGTGTGTAACA
>NW_019953779.1:0-2170 GCF_002910315.2 Salvelinus sp. IW2-2015
TGAGAGTAGATTAGGAAGCGAGAGATGAGGAGATAGTAGAGACAAGAGCGGAAAGAAGAGGAGATGAGAACACTGGAGAGGAACTGAGAGAGAGTTATAGGAGACGACAGGAGGAGGAGCAGAGAGTAGAGGATAGAGGAAGATGACACAGAATGAAGAGAGAAGGAAAAGTAGAGGATGGAGAGTAGAGGAGAGAGGGAGAGTAGAGAGCGGAGAGGAGAAGCGACGAGAAGAGAGAGGAGAGAGAGGAGAGCGAGAGTAATAGGAGAGTGGAAGGAGAGAGTAATAAACACGCGAGAATTTGTTCCTATTATAAACTGTGTTGCATACTATGACTAATGATTACACCCTAGATCAGCAGAATGCAGCAAATTGGTAAAAATGGGTATAGAAGGTTTCCCACTGTTGCTGATCCAAATGGTTTCTCGATGCGGAACGGCTGGATGTGACCTAGTTGTAAAATCTTTATCGCAATGAGCACATTGAGGGATTAGGTTGTACGAACATCAGTAGATTATGATAGCAAAATTAAGAAGTATTCTGATAAGCCTAATCCATTCTCTGTTATAAGTATTTCCGATATCCCCGCCGATTCAATGATGTAATAGCGAAGAGATAAGCTGAAGAACATGATAGCAGTGACTAGTATTCCCTTACTCCATCATAAGGGTAGCTGACAACTGCACTATGCCACGAGTCATAGCTCAAATATTTTATGAAGAATATTAATAAGAAACAATCTAGGAGAAAGAAGATAAACGAACACCTGATTATGAGGCGAGAAGAGAGACGGTGCTTGATGTACGGAAGGATAGAAAGACTAAAAATAAAGAAGCCCGCACCTCTAGGATCTCAGTGACCAAAATTTAATTTACCAAACGTGTCGAGCAGGCAAGTCTTGTCTTCATCAGGGTGCGGATTGTTTACCCTGATGAAGAAACAGCCTTGCCTGTTGTTACCGTGATAATGTTAGGAATAAAGGCTAGCTAGTTAGCGGTTCCGCGGCTTGTATGTGAGCTTATGTGGGTACGACGCTTCGTGGGTGACTGTTGTTGATGTGTGCAGAGGGTCCCTGGTTCGCGCCCGTGTCGGGGCGAGGGGACGTACTAAAGTTATACTGTTACACCTGTCGAAACGTTGGTAAATTAAATATTTTTGCATCTGAGCTCCTAGAGTGTGCGGCTCCTTTATTTTTAAGTATAATATTAATAAGGCCATGCTCATGATGTACAAGCAAAGCTAATTTTATATTGTTTTAAAGTAGCTAGCTAATAAATTAATAACTACTGAAGTTGTCTGTTTTCTAATTGCAATTACCATAGCTTTGTTATATATGGCCAAGATTTGTGGTGATCTAGTGAGCTAGCATAGCTTAATGAAACCAATGTTTTCAGCTAGCTAGTGTTAGTTAGTTAGCTCTTCATGCTAATATTATGCGTTTATCGTGGGATGGATGTTGAGAAACGCAGTTAAACATTAGGTTTACGAACGGGCAGACGTTCCATAAAATATGTAGCTACTTGCTGAAAACCACAATATACCTTTTTCAACTTTTAGCTAGATTTCTTGAAAACATGTCTCGCAGACCAACATATTGTCGTTCCCCCGCTGTCAAAACGGGTTCGCTGTGCTTTAACGTGGATCAACCCGTGACGTTCATTGTCCATGAGTGTGCTTGCCAGAGCATCCTATCTGCTGCTCTAACTGCGACATGTTGTGGGAGTGCAACGTTTGTGATGTCGTCAACGTGTCATCATTCATAGCCATCTTCAGGCTTGCCAACGCCTGCATTGTAACCAATACATTTTAGTGTATAGTTCTAGCTAGCAATTTTATTATTTTATTCAAAAAAAAATCACATAGTATTTGTTTAGTTTATACTGCTCACTTAATTTATTAATGGAAACCATCCATTGCATGTGTATTCTGCTTGTAATAATAGACTATTATGAGACAGCTGCAGGGAATTTTATTTTATGTTCAGGGTCAAATATTTTTTTCCTTAAATATTTATTGTTTCTCTTCATGGCTTGTGGTCTTTGCTACCTGTTTTTCAGATGGAGGCGAACAACCARTTCAACTATGGCACCCACTCCTCTGTGTCTGTTAACTCAGGACTGAAACTCTCCTCAGGGGATTCTGTCTATACTAACGGGTCCTCCATGAGTTT
>NW_019953780.1:0-2170 GCF_002910315.2 Salvelinus sp. IW2-2015
GTCAGGTGTTAGACTGCTCTATGATTACTAACAAGGTGGACGTGAGTGTTCCCAGAGGGGTTGCTAGGACTGCTCTATGAAATATACTAACAAGGTGAGAGGTCAGGGGATCAGTGATTGCTTGTCCGGTTTAGACTCTCTATAGACTTCACTCAAGTGCAGAATTTCACGGGGTCAGGGGCTTAGAACTTGGCATCTCATGATTACTACAAGGTGAGAACCGGCACCGGCTCAGTGCACGGGCCTTAGACCTGGCGGTCTATGATTTAACCTACAAGGTTGTGATGGAGTCAGGGGTCAGGGATTTCATAGCCAGGACTGCTCTATGCATTACACAAGGTGAGAGGTTCAGGGTCAGGGTTAATTGCCTCTATGTTACTACAAGGTGAAGGTCAGGGGTCCAGGGTTAGATGCCTCTATGATTACTACAAAGGAGAGGTCCAGGTGTCAGGATCTAGACTGCTCTCATTGTATTACTACAAGGTGACGAGGGAGAGGTCAGCGGCCGGGTCAGACTGCTCGTATGATTACGTCTACAGGTGAGAGGGTCAGGAGTCAGGTGTAACTTGCTCTATGCATATATATATAACCATCGGTACTAGTCAGGGGTTAGACTGCTCTAATATACAACAAAGGTGGAGGTCAGGCGTCAGCTGTTAGACCTGCTCTTATGATCACTACAGGGAAGAGGTCAATGGGTTAGACTGCCTCTATGATTACTACAAGACTGAGAGTCAGGGGTCAGAGGTTAGACTTGCTCTATGATTACCTACAAGGTGAGAGGTCAGGGGTTAGACTGCTCTATTGATACTTAAAGGTGACGAGGTCAGGATTAGGGTTAGACTGCTCGTATTGGATTACTACAAGGTGGAAGACGGTTCAGGGGGTCAGGGTTAGCACTGCTCCATTATATTACTACAACGGTGAGAGGTCAGGGTAGACCTGCTCTATGCATACTACAAGGTGACGAGGTCAGGGGTTAGGGTCAGACTGCTCATGTATGATTACTACAAGGTGAGAGGTCAGGGGTCAGGGGTTAGACTGCTCTATGATTACTACAAGGTGAGAGGTCAGGGGTTAGGGGTTAGACTGCTCTATGATTACTACAAGGTGAGAGGTCAGGGTTTGTAGGCCATGCTGAACCTCAGTAGAGACGAGGACAGTGCTCTTTGACGAAGGTGAGACGGCTGTAATGGGCGTGGTCATTAAGGGGGATTCCTTGTGTTGTACCGTCTCCTCATGTACTTTACTTGCCCAAACCCTACAACGTGCTGCTAGCTAAGACTCTGATGTGATATCTGACAGATCAACGTCAAACCCTACAAAGTGCTGCTAGCTAAGACTCTGACGTGATATCTGACAGATCAACRTCAAACCCTACAACGTGCTGCTAGCTAAGACTCTGACGTGAAATCTGACAGATCAACGTCAGAGCTAAGTTGTATACTTATGGTTTCACGATGTTGACGTGAGCTAATAACCGTCCTGGTGATAAATCTGTGGTGTGTGATTTATTCTTCCTAGATCCCAAGAGACAAGCGACTGCTGGCCAGCTCTAAAGCACCAGAGACATCAGCCCCTGACTCCCAGGGGAACCTGGAGAATCGTGTTCAAGGGCTAAAATCTGAACCTGTCAACCTGTCTCTTAACATCCAGCAGCTGGACTGTACAGACAGGCAAGGGTATGGAGGGGCACCTGGGGAGGCAGTGGGAGCTGTGGTGAAGACTGAGGACCAGACGTCTTGCTACATGGCTCTTGGGGGTCCGGGGGGGCCTGGGGGGTCGTACAGGGGAGAGGGGGAGCGGCAGCAGGTCCGGGTGGTTTATGAGCAGATCAATCCCAATTCCGTGGTCAGCCCTGTCAGCCATGTTGGGAGACACAGAGGCTACACGAAGGAGGAACAGAGTCAGAAGAGTTCTCCAGACAGCACCAACGATGCCTCGTACCCYGAGGAGCAGGAGGTGAGGCCTGGAGCAGASTGGGGTGGTGTCTACATGTTTWGTTATTCCTTTGAATCCAATCAATTGGAGCAAAACCTTTTCAGACATGACTGTTCTGTTGTTCCTGTTTCTGCTGGTTAATGACACTATAGTCCCATATCTTCTGACATGACTGTTCTGTTGTTCCTGTTCCTGTTGGTTAATGACACTATAGTCCATATCTTCTGAC
>NW_019953781.1:0-2169 GCF_002910315.2 Salvelinus sp. IW2-2015
GAACATTCAATTATCTGGCAACAGCTCTGTTGTGCATTCCTGCAGTCAGCATGCCAATTGCACGCTCCCTCAAAACTTGAGACATCTGTGGCATTGTGTTGTGTGACAAAACTGCACATTTTAGTGGCATTTTGTTTCCCCCAGCACAAGTTGCACCTGTGTAATGATCATGCTGTTTAATCAGCTTCTTGATATGCCACACCTGTCAGGTGAAAAGAGGATCTTGGAAAAAATGCTCACTAACAGGGATATGCATACATTTGTGCCTACAATTTGAGAGAAATAAGCTTTTTGTGTTTAGGGAACATTTCTGGGATCTTTTATTTCAGCTCATGAAAAATGGGAGTAGCACTTTGCATGTTGTGTTTATATTTCTGTTCAGTATACATGACCCTAAGCATGATGGGATGTTAATTGCTTAATTAACTCAGGAACCACACCTGTGTGGAAGCACCTGCTTTCAATAAACTTTGTATTACAAAAAGTAATTGTTTCCATTATGTTGCCAGTTACCTGTATACAGTGCCTTCAGAAAATATTCAGACCCGTTGACTTTTTACACATTTTATTCAGTTACAGCCTTATTCTAAAATGGATTAAACAAAAACAAATCCTCTGCAATCTACCCACAATACCCCCATAACGACAATATTATACTTTTTCACATAAGTATTCAAACCATTTTCTATGAGACTCGAAATTGAGCTCAGGTGTATCCTGTTTCCATTGATTATGCTTAAGACATTTCTACAACTTGATTGGAGTCCACCTGTGGTAAATTCAATATATTGGACATTATTCTGAAAGGCACACACCTGTCTATATAAGGTCCCATAGTTGACAGTGCATGTCAGAGCAAGAACCAAGCCATGAGGTCGAAGGAATTTTCCGTAGAGCTCCGATACAGGATTGTGTCGAGGCACAGATCTGGGGAAGGGTACCCAAAAATATCTACAGCATTGAATATCCAAGAACACAGTGGCCTCCATCATTCTTAAATGGAAGAAGTTTGGAACCACCAAGACTTCCTAGAGCTGGCCGCCCTGCCAAACTGAGCAAACGGGGGAGAAGGGCCTTGGTCAGGGAGATGACCAAGAACTGATGGTCACTCTGACAGAGCTCTAGACTTCCTCTGTGGAAATGGGAGAACCTTCCGGAAGGACAACCATCTCTGCAGCAATCCACCAATCACGCCTTTATGGTAGAGTGGCCAGACGGAAGCCACTCCTCAGTAAAAGGCACATGACAGCCCGCTTGGAGTTTGCCAAAAGGCACCTAAAGGACTCTCAAACCATGAGAAACAAGATTCTCTGGTCTGATGAAACCAAGATAGAACTCTTTGGCCTGAATGTCAAGCGTCACGTCTGCAGGAAACCTGGCACTATCACTACGGTGAAGCATGGTGGTTGCAGCATCATGCTGTGGGAATGTTTTTCAGCAGCGGGGACTGGGAGACTAGTCAGGATCGAGGCAAAGATGAACGGTGCAAAGTACAGAGAGATCCTTGATGAAAACCTGCTCCAGAGCGCTCTGGACCTCAGACTGGGGTGAAGGTTCACCTTCCATCAACGACCCTAAGCACACAGTCAAGACAATGCAGGAGTGGCTTCTGGATAAGTCTCTGAATGTCCTTGAGTGTCCCAGCCAAAACCGGGACTTGAACCCGATCGAACATCTCAGGAGAGACCTGAAAATAGCTGTGCAACAACGCTCCCCATCCAACCCGATAGAGCTTGAGAGGATCTGCAGAGAAAAATGGGAGAAACTCCCCAAATACAGATGTGCCAAGCTTGTAGTGTCATACCCAAGAAGACTCGATGCTGTAATCGCTGCCAAAGGTGCTTCAACAAAGTACTGAGTAAAGGGTCTGAATACTTATGTAAATGTGATATTTATGTTTTTTATAAATTAGCAAAGAATTCTAAACCTGTTTTTGCTTTTTCATTATGGGGTTTTGGGTGAAGATTGATGAGGGGGGAAACAACAATTTAATCAAATTTGGAATAAGGCTGTAAGGTAACAAAATGTGGAAAAAGTCAAGGGGTCTGAATACTTTCCGAAGGCATTGTATACAGGAAAACACTGGAAACCCCTGTTTTTGACTGCGCTGCCTCTTTAATAAAGTTGCCTTTTTATTCCTTGGCTATAATATCAAACTGCATGTATTTT
>NW_019953782.1:0-2169 GCF_002910315.2 Salvelinus sp. IW2-2015
CCTTTGTGCAAGGAGGTGCACTGCCAGAGCCCTGCAAAATGACCTCCAGCAGGCCACAATGCTGTGGGGATGTTTTTCATCGGCAGGGACTGGGAAACTGGTCAGAATTGAAGGAATGATGGATGGCGCTAAATGCAGGGAAATTCTTGAGGGAAACCTGTTTCAGTCTTCCAGAGATGTGAGACTGGAATGGAGGTTTGCCTTCCAGCAGGACAATGACCCTAAGCATACTGCTAAAGCAACACTCAAGTGGTTTAAGGGGAAACATTTAAATGTCTTGGAATGGCCGAGTCAAAGCCCATACCTCAATCCAATTGAGAATCTGTGGTATGACTTAAAGATTGCTGTACACCAGCGGAACCCATCCGACTTGAAGGAGCTGGAGCAGTTTTGCTTTGAAGAATGGGCAAAAATCCCAGTGGCAAGATGTGTCAAGCTTATAGAGACATACCCCAAGAGACTTGCTACTTTAAATGCTGCAAAAGGTGACTCTACAAAGTATTGATTTTGAGGGGGTGAATAATTATGCAAGCTCAAGTTTTCTGTTATTTTGTGTTATTTCTTGTTTGTTTCACAATAAAAAATATTTTGTAACTTCAAAGTGGTAGGCATGTTGTGTAAATCAAATGATAAAAACCACCAAAAAATATATTTTAATTCCAGGTTGTAAGGCAACAAAATATGAAAAATGCCAAGGGGGCGAATACTTTCACAAGCCACTGTAGAGGGACTGACTCAGTTGTGTTGTGACAAGGTAGTGGTGGTATACAGAAGATAGCCCTATTTGGTATAAGACCAAGTCCATATTATGGCAAAAACAGCTCAAATAAGCAAAGAGAAATGACGGTCCATCATTAGTTTAACCTTTCTAGCTCAGGGGTTCCGCTAGCGAAACACCCACAACATTCCACTGAAAACGCAGCGCGCGAAATTCCAAAATATTTTTTTTGAAATATTTAACTTTCACACATTAACAAGTCCAATACAGCAAATGAAAGATAAACATCTTGTTAATCTACCCATGGTGTCCGATTTCAAAAATGATTTACAGTGAAAGCACAACATATGATTATGTTAGGTCAGAGCCAAGTCACAAATACACACAGCCATTTTTTCAGCCAACAATAGGAGTTAGAAAAAGCAGAAATATAGTTAAAATTAATCACTAACCTTTGATTATCTTCATCAGATGACAGTCATAGGACATCATGCTATACATGTATTGTGTGTTTTGTTCGATAATGTGCATATATATAGTAAAACAAATCTCAGTTTACATTGGCGCGTTACGTGCAGTAATGTTTTGATTCCAAAACATCCGGTGATTTTGCAGAAATACTTATAATAAACATTGATAAAAGATGCAAGTGTTATTCACAGAATTAAAGATAAACTTATCCTCTATGCAACCGCTGTGTCAGATTTTTAAAAAAACTTTACGGAAAAAGAATAATCTGAGAACGGCGCTCAGAGCACAATCCAGCCAAAGAAATAGCCGCCATTTTGGCGTCAACAGAAGCTACAAAAACACTATAAATATTCACTTACCTTCAAATAACTTCATCAGAAGGCATTCCCAGGATTCCCAGTTCGACAATAAATGACTGATTTGTTCCATAAAGCCCATCATTTAGCCACTTGTTGTTAGCATGTTCAGCCCAGTAATCCATTTTCATGACGCACGAGCAATCCCTCCAGACAAAAACTCAAAAAGTTCCGTTACAGGTCGTAGAAACAAGTCAAATGATGTATGCAATCCATAYTTAGGATGTTTTTAACATTAATCATCAATAAGGATCCAACCGGAGAATTTCATTGTCTGAAGAAAGAGCATTAGAACGAGAGCACTCTCTCTCGTGAGCGCRCATAATGAGACCGAGGCTCTCTGCAGACCACTCAGTAAAATAGCTCCTATGAGCCCCTCCTTTATAGTAGAATCATATAACCAGAATCTAAAGACGGTGACATCTAGTGGAAGCCCTAGGAAGTGTTTGCTCATCCATAACTAAAAGGGATATCATTTGGCACTGTTTTGAAAATCGAGTTCTCACTTCCTGTTTGGATTTCTTCTCAGGTTTTTGTCTGCCATATGAGTTCTGTTATACTTACAGACATAATTCAAACAGTTTTAGAAACTTCAGAGTGTTTTCTATACAATAGTAATAATAG
>NW_019953783.1:0-2168 GCF_002910315.2 Salvelinus sp. IW2-2015
AATAGTGAAGACATCAAAACTATGAAAAACACATATGGAATCATGTAGTAAGCAAAAAAGCGTTAAACAAATCAAAATATACTATATATTTGAGATTCTTCAAATAACCACCTGTAACATCTTCTCCTGCTCCTCCCCTCCAGCGTACGACGTCGCCAGAATACTAACCACCGGTCCTGGGATTCATCATTAAGCACACCTGGCACTCATCATTACACGCACCTGTTAATGATTATGATTCACACCTGGACTTCATTACCTTCATCATTTCCTCCCCTTTATATGTCATTCCCTTATGTTTTCTCACCAGTTGGTATTGTTCTTGTTTACCGGCGTGTAGCCTTATGGAATTGTCTCGTTACTGGTTATGTTGTTTTATTAAACGTTTCACCTGCACCTGCTTCCCGACATAAAGCTCCGTTACTACACCACCCTTTGCCTTGATGACAACATTGCACACTCTTGACATTCTCTCAACCAGCTTCACCTGGAATGCTTTTCCAACAGTCTTGAAAAAGTTCCCACATATGCTGAGCACTTGTTGGCTGCTTTTCCTTCAGTCTGTGGTACGAATCATCCCAAACCAATTTGGTTTAGGTCGGGGGATTGTGGAGGCCAGGTCATCTGACGCAGCAATCCATCCCTCTCCTTCTACGTCAAATAGCCATTACACAGCCTGGAGATGTGTTGGGTCATTGTCCTGTTGAAAAATAAATGATAGTCCCACAAAGCGCAAACCAGACGGGATGGCGTATTGCTGAAGAATGCTGTGTTAGCCATGCTGGTTAAGTGTGCCTTGAATTCTAAATAAATCACAGACAGTGTCACCAGCAAAGCACCCCCAAATCATAACACCTCCTCCGCAATGCTTTACGGTGAGAAAAACACATGCGGAGATCATTCATCATCGTTCATCATCGTTCACGTATCACAAAGACACGGCGGTTGGAACCAAAAATCTCCAATTTGGACTCCAGACCAAAGGACACATTTCCACCGGTCTAATGTCCATTGCTTGTTAATTGAAATGCATTCCAGGTTACTACCTCATGAAGCTGGTTAAGAGAATGCCAAGAGTGTGCAAACCTGTCATAAAGGCAAAGGGTGGCTATTTGAAGAATCTCAAATATAAAATATATTTTCATTTGTTTAACACTTTTTTGATTACTACATTATTCCATGTGTTATTTCATAGTTTTGATGTCTTCACTATTATTCTACAATGTAGAAAATTGTAAAAATAAAGAAAAACCATTGAATGAGTAGGTGTTCTAAAACTTTTGACCAGTAGTATATATAGTCTGTAAAAGCTGGAAATACAGGCCTAAGCGTTGTTGTTCACTGGTTTGCGCCTATTGGGGGAGGGGTGGTAGGGTTGGAGGGTAATAAAGGAGATATATATTTTTCTTAAAGATATGTATATATGTATGTATATGTATTTATATGTGTGTATGTGTATATATATGTGTATGTACAGTTGAAGTCTGAAGTTTACATACACCTTAGCCAAATACATTTAAACTCAGTTTTTCACAATTCCTGACATTTAATCCTAGTAACAATTCCCTGTCTTAGGTCAGTTAGGATCACCACTTTATTTTAAGAATGTGAAATGTCAAAATAATAATAGAGAGAATTATTTATTTCATCACATTCCCAGTGGGTCAGAAGWTTACATACACTCAATTAGTATTTGGTAGCATTGCCTTTAAATTGTTTAACTTGGGTCAAATGTTTCAGGTAGCCTTCCACAAGCATCCCACAATAAGCTGGGAAATTTTTGGCCCATTCCTCCTGACAGAGCTGGTGTAACTGAGTCAGGTTTGAAGGCCTCCTTGCTCGCACACGCTTTTTCAGTTCTGCCCACACATTTTCTATGGGATTTGAGGTCAGGGCTTTGTGATGATCACTCCAATACCTTGACTTTGTTGTCCTTAAGCCATTTTGCCACAACTTTGGACGTTTGCTTGGGGTCATGGTTCATTTGGAAGACTCATTTGCGACCAAGCTTTAACTTCCTGACTGATGTCTTGAGATGTTGCTTCAATATATCCACATAGTTTTCCTCCCTCATGATGCCATCTATTTTGTGAAGTGCACCAGTCCCTCCTGCAGCAAAGCACCCCCACAACATGATGCTGCCACCCCCGTGCTTCACAGTTCTATTT
>NW_019953784.1:0-2167 GCF_002910315.2 Salvelinus sp. IW2-2015
TCCTGTGTTCCAATGGCACGTTGTGTTAGCTAATCCAAGTTTATAATTTTAAAAGGCTAATTGATCATTAGAAAACCCTTTTGCAATTATGTTAGCGCAGCTGAAAACTGTTGAGAGGCAATACAACAGGCCTTCTTTAGACTAGTTGAGTATCTGGAGCGTCAGCATTTGTGGGTTCGATTACTGGCTCAAAATGATCAGAAACAAAGACCTTTCTTCTGAAACTCGTCAGTCTGTTCTTGTTCTGAGAAATGAAGGCTATTCCATGCGAGAAATTGCAAAGAAACTGAAGATCTCGTACAACGCTGTGTACTAGTCCCTTCAGAGAACAACGCAAACTGTCTCTAACCAGAAGAGAAAGCGGAGTGGGAGGCCCCGGTGCACAACTGAGCAAGACGACAAGTACATTAGAGTGTCTAGTTTGAGAAACAGATGCCCCACAAGTCCTCAACTGGCAGCTTCATTAAATAGTACCCGCAAAACACCAGTCTCAACGTCAACAGTGAAGAGGCGACTCCGGGATGCTGGCCTTCTAGGCAGAGTTGCAAAGAAAAAGCCATACCTCCTACTGGCCAATAAAATGAAAAGATTAAGATGGCCAAAAGAACACAGACACTGGACAGATGAATCTTGAGTTGTTGGATCACAAAGAAGAACATTCGTGAGACGCAGAAAAAATGAAAAGATGCTGTAGGAGTGCTTGACACCATCTGTCAAGCATGGTGGAGGCAATGTGATGGTCTGGGGGTGCTTTGGTGGTGGTAAAGTGGGAGATTTGTACAGGGTAAAAGGAATCTTGGAGAAGGAAGGCAATCAATCCATTTTGCAACACCATGCCATACCCTATGGACGGCGCTTAATTGGAGCCAATTTCCTCCTACAACAGGACAATGACCCAAAGCACAGCTCCAAACTATGCAATAACTATTTAGGGAAGAAGCAGTCAGCTGGTATTCTGTCTATAATGGAGTAGCCAGCACAGTCACCGGATCTCAACCCTATTGAGCTGTTGTGGGAGCAGCTTGACCATATGGTATTATATCGAAAAATATGTTTTTTTAAATGAATTTGTATATTTTAGTTTAACCACAACATTTGTTGTATTATTTGTTCTGTCTTTTCAGGTGGATTAAAATGAAATTGCAACCAACTTTCTAAGGCTTGTTTAAAATGACGATATTTTGGAGATTATTACGTTTTCAAATAGCCGATAGTGAGCCGATGTAATCTGAATAAAGGGAAAAGGGACATTCTTGAACATGGGGTGAGACATTCTTACTAATTTACTAGAGAACCAGTATAACTTTTGTATGACTGATGCCTTTAGTGAGAGGTCTAATGCTTTAATATTTAATAATTTCTGCCCTCCGAATTCATATTCGAATTCATATTCGTTATATAAATAGGCAATTTTTTTATTATTTTTTAATTTTTTAAAGCAGGTCACTAGGTGTAGGCAACACCATAAGCAAATAGGTAAACTGTGATATGACTAAAGAGTTAATCAGGGTGATTTTTCCACAAATAGACAGGTATTTTCCTTTCCATAGTAGCAAGATCTTATCTATTTTTGCTAACTTTCTATAAAATAGAATACCATGAAATATCGGGGAAACCAGGCCTGGTTGCCTGATTTTGAAAAGGCTTTGATAAAGTACGACTGGAGTTTATATTTAAATGCCTGGAATATAAACTTTGGAGAATCTCTATAAATGGGTTAAAGTTATGTATAGTAACCCTAGGTGTAAAATAGTAAATAATGGCTACATCTCAGAAAGTTTTAAACTGTCAAGAGAGTAAAACAAGGTTGTCCACTATCGGCATATCTATTATTATTACCATCAAAATGTTAGCTGTTAAAATTAGATCCAACAATAATATTAAGGATTAGAAATCCATGGCTTAAAAACAAATGTGTCATTGTACGCTGATGATTCATGTTTTCTTTTAAAACCACAATTCAAATCCCTCCACAGCCTCATAGAGGATCTAGATACTTTTTCTAACCTCTCTGGATTATAACCAAATTATGAAAAGTGACTATATTATGTATTGTATCACAAAAAAATACAACTTTTACATTACCGTGTAGTTTACCAATAAAATGGTCTGACGGGGATGTGGACATATTCTGTATACATGTCCTGAAAGAAAGAAATTATCAATT
>NW_019953785.1:0-2167 GCF_002910315.2 Salvelinus sp. IW2-2015
GTCTGAATCTCTATGGTAGATGGTAAACAACTGAGCCTGGGGACTAGGTTAATGCTGATTTTCTATGTAGAATGCGTAACACCTGAGCCTGGGACTAGGTTAACTGTCTGATTCTCTATGTGTGAATGGTACAACTGACTGGGACTAGGTGACCTGTTTCTGATTCTCTATGTTGATGTACAATGGCCTGGGACTAGGTTACATGTCTGATTCTTATTGATGGTAACACTGGGCCTGGGACTAGTTACTGTTCTGATTCTCCTATTTGTATTATGATTTTACATGAATCTCTGTGCTTTCTAGGCTTTGGATTGAGGGAACCTAATACTTAAACGAGGCGCTGGTGAGATCTCACAGCGCATCGACCCATTGAGGCTGGAGGTGGACCGCTGTATTCCCAAACACTGGGTTGTGAAAAACCTTCCACCGTAATAGTTATATTTACTAGTAATGTAACCCAATTCTTATGAGTTTTCTGTTTTCCCTGTTCGTCGAACCTGTTTTTTCACACGTAGTCTAATTCATTAAATAGCTAATGTATGTCCTGTTGTCCTATCTTTGAGTTGTTTCTAGGCTGAACCTGTTTTTTTTCTATTCTGTAATAAATTGAGCTGTCTTCATGTTTATAGAGCGAGATATGTTGGGGTTACTTCTGGCCCAGGAGTGGAACTTGGTCTATTAGGTTAACTGTGGTTCTATGTTTTACACTTTGGTGTATTGTTTACATTTAGATCTGTTTTCATGAGGTTTTCCAATATCATCATTTCATAGCTATGTTTCCTTCCTGACCTTTTTGTTCTTTGGTATAGTGTTATTCTGTCAGGGCGTGGTGTGGGTGGGCTTCTATGTTTGTGTTTTTATGTTAGGGCTTGGATCGGCCTTATGTTCTCATCAGAGACAGGTGCTTGACGTTTTCTGTGTTGAACATATTAGTTGCTGTTCACACTGTTTAGTTTGTGGGTGATTGTCTCCGTGTCTTGCGTGTCTTGTTATGTGCCCCGGGACTTTTTGGCTGTTTCTTCGTTTGATGTGTCTATAGTCTGTTCCTGTCCGTGAGTTCTGCGTGTAGTTATGTAAGTTCCATGTTCAGGTTTCGTCTACGTCGTTTTCTTATTTTGTAATTTTCCAAGTGTTTTCGTGTTCGTGTTCGTCTTTCAATAAATTACATTATGTCATCATACCTCGCTGCGTATTGGTCCACCGATCCTTCTCTCCTCGTCCGAGGAGGAGGAAGATCTAGAACGCCGTTACATATGTTCTATGTTTGCTTCCATTCTSTTCCATATGTACCATGTGTTCATTCTACTGATTAAATACATCTATATACTGTGATCCAGGTATGTAATTTACTTGTCAGGTATACTGTATTACTAAGTGTTGTAGTGTACTAATAGTAACTCCAGTGTTTTCATACTAAATGGTGTCAGTTATTAGTTGACATAGCACAGTAAAAACACTTTAGTTAATAGAAAATAGTCCTTATCATAAAAGTTATAGCAATACCAGAAAAGACACTAGATGGGTTGTGTCATCCATGGACATGTGACCAGAGCCCGTATTCACAAAGTGTCCCAGAGTAATAGTGCTGAACTAGGATCAGTTTTGTCTTTGACCTCTCTCTGGTTATGTTTTTATTTATTTTTATTTTACTGATCTTACCCAGTACAATGGAATAGTCCCAAAAGTGCAAACTCTGCCCAACTACCGACACAGTTTTGACTTTGACCTCTCTCTGGTTATATCAGTATATCTTTTTTACTGATCTTACCCAGTGCAAAGGAACCAATGGGATAGTCCCAAAAGTGCAAACTCTGCCCAACCAGCAACACAATACTCCTGTTGGATAAAATATTCACATTTAGAACATCTGTGCAGTATTCTGGACCATGAACTTTCAGTTGACTGTGAACTTTAGTTACACATACTATCTGTTTCCAACCACCCACACATTTTCTGAATAAGCCCAAGTTAAACACATGTTACCTTGTATCAGAACCTATTGTCCAGTTGTATATTAGTATATTAGTTCATAATTGTTTGTCTAAATAAGATAATATTACATCCAGTGTAGCCTACTGGCACACAAGGACACTTTACTCCAATATTACACCCAGTGTAGACTACTGGTCCACTAGGACACTTTACTCCTATATTACACCCAGTGTAG
>NW_019953786.1:0-2165 GCF_002910315.2 Salvelinus sp. IW2-2015
AATGTATTCTACTAGCAATGTATTCTATTGGAATGTTTAATACTGTATTCTACTAGGAATGTATTCTACTAGCAATGTATTCTATTGGAATGTTTAATACTGTATTCTATTAGCAATGTATTCTACTAGGAATGTATTCTACTAGGAATGTATTCTACTAGGAATGTATTCTACTAGCAATGTATTCTACTGGAATGTTTAATACTGTATTTTATTAGCAATGTATTCTACTAGGAATGTATTCTACTAGGAATGTATTCTACTAGGAATGTATTCTACTAGGAATGTATTCTACTAGGAATGTAACATAAGCCCCATGTGGCACGTCGCTCAAGGTTGATCTTCTGAGGGGCTGACAGCAAGACATAGAATGTTCTGGAATGTAGTGTAGAACCCCCAGGCTCCATGTGTAGTATTTCCCAATGGAGGACCTGAACATAATTACTAATAATTTGTAGACTGCAAGTTGACTGGAAGAAGCCCAAATATATATTTGACTAAAACATTATTTCAAACCTTGCTTACATCTGTATACAATCATATATATCACTCTATTATGAAAGGAAATATATTGGAACAGATTTCCAAAATTAAAATCACTTGAAGCTGATTTGCTGGTATTTTTAGTATTTTATGTCCCAAAAAACTAAAAACATCTCAGAAAACTTGGGGAACCAAATAAAATCACCTGCGGGCCACCAGGTGGGGAACCTGGTCTAAGGAGTTGAGACTAACATCACCTGCCTGCCTGTCTCTCTCTCTCTGTGTCTCTCTCTACATCTGTGTCTCCCTCTGTCTGTCTCTCCCTGTCTCTTTCTCTCCCTTTCTCCTTCCCTCTATCCCACAGAGCTGAAAGAGGCAGTGGAGGAGGTTCTCCCTACACTTAAACAGCAGGGTATCTCTGTGTACCTCCTGTCAGAGGAGTGCAGTGTAGAAGGCATCAACCCCATCTCAGAACATATCACCCAGGCTT
This sequence comes from Salvelinus sp. IW2-2015, assembly GCF_002910315.2. Classification (NCBI taxonomy): domain Eukaryota; kingdom Metazoa; phylum Chordata; class Actinopteri; order Salmoniformes; family Salmonidae; genus Salvelinus; species Salvelinus sp. IW2-2015. The sequence continues at coordinate 974 of NW_019953786.1, forward strand.
CAGACACTCCCCTGTCAGCTGACCTCAGGGCCAACATCACCAGCAAGAGCCCTGCGCTCTACATCTACACGTCAGGGACCACTGGTAAGAACCTCAGTCCTCCTCTACACCTCAGGAACCACTGGTAAGAACCTCAGTCCTCCTCTACACCTCAGGGACCACTGGTTTCCTAAGCATTATTTCAAAAATAAGAGTATAACATTCCCACTCTTGATGGCTCCCAGTGAGTCCGATGAGGAAGCCGGCGCTGTGATAGAGAGGCAGTTTGATATGAGAACACATCTGGGATGTCAACTTCCTTGAGACGGCTTGGATAAAGGACGCAGTCCAAGTCCACCCTCCTCTGGTCCCAGAGCCGCTTTTAGGTAGACCCTACAGTCAATAGAGACAGTCAGCAATAGACACAGTGTCAATTGAATGACGTCATGCATATAAAATCCTACCGCCCAGGAACAATCAAAGTAGGTAGTATGCAAAAAAAATCCTTCTTCAGATTTACATGGAAGTGCCTACTCCAATTCAATCCATTAGGGGACTAGGAGCACTTTTCCCGGGAAACCATCCCCAGCTCTTCCGCCCTAGTCCCAGGGCTGGAAGGAATGGTACCAGTGGTTCTTGGAGGTGTAGAAGAGGACTTGCGGTGGAGAGGAGGACTGAGGTTCTTCACCAGTGGTTCCTCCTGCGGTGGTACGGAGGGGACTGAAGTTTTACCAGTGGTTCTGAGCTTACGAGGAGGGCTGAAGGTTCCTTACCAGCTGGTCCCTGCGGGTGTAGGTGGAGGGACTGAGAGTCGTTACAGTGTGGTTCCTGAGGCTGTAGAGGAGGACTCGAGGTTCTTACCGTGGTTCTGAGTGTAGACGGAGGACTGAGGTCTCTTACCGAGTGGTCCCTGAGGCTGTAGAGGAGGACTAGAGGTTCTTACCAGTGTTCTCTGAGGTGTAGAGGAGGACTGAGGTTTGTACCAGTGCCCCTGAGAGATGTTAGAGGAGGACTGAGGTTCTTACCAGTGGTCCTGAGGTGTAGAGGAGGACTGACGGTTCTTACTGCCGAGCTGTAGGGAGGTATCTTCAGTGGTCGAGGTGTAAGAGAGGACTGACAGGTTCTTAACAGTGGGTCCCTTGAGCGTGTAGAGAGCGGATGAGGTTCTTACACAGTGGTCCTGAGGTGTAGAGGAGGAATGAGTTCCTTACCT
>NW_019953787.1:0-2165 GCF_002910315.2 Salvelinus sp. IW2-2015
CATTGTGTGTGGTGTGTTGGTGTGGGGTTGTGTGTGTGTGTTGGTGTGTGCTTGTGTGTGTTGTGTGTGTGTGTTGTGTTGTGGTGTGTGTGTGTGTGTGGTGTCACTGTGTGTGTTGTGTGTGAAACGCATCCTGTTTGTGTTGTGGGTGTGGTGTGTGTGGTTGGTGTGTGTGTTGCTGTGTGTTGTGCCGTAATTGCCGGCCTGTCCACCGATTGTCGTTCCTCTAGATGATCCCTGCACTGAGGAAGCATGCAGTTCACTAGAAGCAATGCAGTTCCACTGAGGAAGCATGGCAGTCACTGAGGAAGCATGGCAGTTCCACTGAGGAAGCTGGCTGGTTCACTGAACGGAAGGGCACCTCGGGCATGTTCACTGAGGAAGCAATGGCAGTTCCAAGTGTCACTGAGGAAGCATGGCAGTTTCCTAAGCATGAGACTGAGCATTGGCCAGATTCACTGCAGGACGACATGGCAGTTCACTGAGAAGCATTGGCAGTTCACCTGAGAAGCATGCAGTTCACTGAGAAGCATGCAGTTTCACTCGGAAGCCATAGCAATTCACTTGAGGAAGCATATTCTGTATGTGTCTTTGTGAGCATGCGTGATATCTGGTGTGTGAGAGAGATGGTCACTCCTGCTTGTTTCTGCCCAAACATTGAACCCTTCAGGCCAGAAGGTGTCAACCCAAGCCTGGAGAGAAAGTAAGAGAAAGAGACGAGAGAGAATAGACATTGTTTTGAGGGGACAGCGCCATATTTTTTTTACATGCGTAAAGGGTGATTTTTTTTTATTCCTGTTATCGTTGTTAGAGACCGAATACGATTTATGTTTCTATCAATGATGACTGAGATATAACATGTTCGAATATTCCTTTAGATAGTGCCTGAGTATTAGAATCTAAATATACAACTCATGATTAGTAATACCATGACAGTACACACTGAGTATAACAAAACATTAGGAACACATTCAGTTAAATATTGAGTTGCACACCCCTTTAATGTTTTGTACACTTAGTGAATATCTCTGTATATTCTAGTGTAATCTAGTATAGTCTTGTCCAAGTATTCCCAAACGGGGGTACGCCAAATAAAAATGTGATTAACATTAAATAATAATAATATTTATTTTTTATTTTTTATTTAAAAAATAAAACTAAAATTATTCACATTTTCAAACAGTCCATTTATATTTTCCAACGGGGCTATACATTTGGGTGAGTTTTTTTTCTCTCGCCTGAGTAGCCTCGTTTCACTGCCCAAAATAAAATGAAACCATCTAGTGTTCAGCGAAATAACAACACATTGTAAAATACAGGAAGCCTCGTCAAATAATTAACATCCAATCACATTAACCCTTACTCTCTCGCGGGAAACCTTCACTCTTGCGCAGACATTTAAAAACGAAACATGACCATTTGAAAAATAAGCCACAGGAGTTTTTTGAGCGAGAATAAAGACAACTTTCGACTAGTAAGACATGTATAAAAGCAACAGATACCATTACTAAGAAGAGACTAGAAGCGTCTTATAGGGTGAGCTACCGAGTGGCTAGGACAGGCAAGCCGCATACTATCGTGGAGGACTTAATTCTTGCTGCTGCCGCGGATATGGCTGGGACAATGCTGGGGGAAAAGGCCCAAAAAACTATATAGACAATGCCTTCATCAATCAACACTGTTTCACGACGCATCAGTAACATGGCAGGAGATGTTATGAAACAATTACTGCTTCGCATACAAGCCAGTGAATTCTATGCGTTACAGCTGGATGAGTCAACAGACGTGGCGGGCCTGGCACAGCTCCTGGAAAATGTCCGTTACGTTTATGGGGTTCAATTATTAAAGACATCCTTTTCTGCAAACCATTGGAAACCAGGACAACATGAGAGGATATTTTTATAGTACTGGACAGCTTTGTGACATCAAATGGACTTTGGTGGTGAATATTTGTTGGTATTTGTACTGATGGCGWAAAAGCCATTACATGGAGACATAGTGGAGTGGTAACGCGCGTGCAAGCAGTTGCTCCRGACGCCKCTTGGGTACACTGCAGCATCCACCGAGAGGCTCTTGCTGCCAAGGGAATGCCTGACAGCTTGAAAGACGTTTTGGACACTACAGTGAAAATGGTTAACTTTGTTAAAGCAAGGCCCCTGAACTCT
>NW_019953788.1:0-2165 GCF_002910315.2 Salvelinus sp. IW2-2015
TGTTATTTTGTTTAAGTGTTTTTTGAATAAAAGGAATCATGAACACTTTCCACGCTGCGCTTTGGTCAACTCTTCCTTCTACAAACGAGAGCCGTTACAGTTTCACATGTTTTCACATGTTGAGCTGAAATTGGCATTTCACAAGCAAAAAAAAACTCCACATTTGAAAATCCCACTTTCACATGTGGAATTGCAAGTTCACATGAGAAACCATCACATCTGAAAATCAAATTTGCATTTTCACATGCGATAGAACTCCACAGTTAAAAATGTCACTTTCACATGTGGAATTGCAGATTCACATGGGGTGGGGTTGAAATAATATTCTTCTCCTCACATGTGAAAAGATGGTGTTTGTCACGCCCTGACCATAGAGAGGTTTTTATTCTCTATGTTGGTTAGGTCGGGGTGTGACTAGGGTGGGTTATCTAGGTGATTTATACTTTATGTTGGCCTGGTATGGTTCCCAATCAGAGACAACGCAAAACACCTGTCTCTGATTGAGAACCATATCAGGCCAAACACATAGAAATATACAAACCAGACATACAACATAGAATGCCCACACAGATCACACCCTGACCAACCAAAACATACAAAGCAAACTATGGTCAGGGCGTGACAAAAATGGACCAAAAAAATTGCTTTTCTTTTAAAAACTACATTTCTATGTCTCCCCAAACGTTTGAGCGGTAGTGTATGTATGCATTTCTTTTACTTTGAAAACTCAAGTGCTGAACCATTAACTGATATTATCTCAATGAGCTGGAGTATTCAATCTGTCCTGTGAGGACTAGTAGTAATTCAAGACACTGCAAAACAGCAAAACAGCATAGTGCCTCTGAGAATTTGTGACACAATCTTTCCTATCTAGTAATTGCACACCACACAGGGCTACTGTAAAAAACACTACTGGATGTCACACATATTACTTACTGTTAGATAAACAGGAGTGTATTGAAACACATTCAAATGGCTCCACTTCCACTGGGTGGGTCCCATCAGCATCAACCCATCTATATACATTCAACAGCACTTCATTTCTCCTTCCCGTAGTTGGGACTGGATTTGTTCACTTGTCTATTACAAAGGATTACGCCTGTGCCCCCAAATGTATTCTACATCAGACAGTGTGCAGAGGAATATGGAAGATGACAAACTGTGGTCGTGTGTCTTTAATCCTGCTGCTTTGATAAACATTCCATTACACCCAGTCACACAGCCAGAGTCCTCCTCAAGGGAAACAGCAGCAGAAGTGTCCCTCCAAATAATGGCATCTACCAATCCACCATCCATTATGCATGATTCATTGAGATGAGGTCAAACAGCTGCTCCCAGAGATTTATTTGTACATAAATATTTATAAAAGTACACTGCACGACTAAACCACTCCACGCTCCTGTAATCTGCAAAACAATTTGGCATCCCAACATTCTGGAAGAGCAGGAAAATCCTTGGATGTGATTCATCAAACTAAAGATATCTCACATGCACTGTAGGTAAGGGCTGTAATCCATCAAAATCACTTCTTTCATTCTTCAGCACAAAACAACACACTGTCTTATCTCGTCACACCTTTTATAATACAATTGTAATAACTGCTATACAATAGCAATGGATACAGGTTTGTATGCATCTGCATGAGTGGACCTGACGGAGGGGAGGGGACTACTGGGCATATTATTCTTACTGCACTATGCCATGTGGAAAGAGGTTATGTTTCTTAAAAAATGCCTAGTTTTGTGGGGTCTCTCTGGTGATTTGAGAAGGTGAGTCATTGAGGAATTAAAAATAGAGAGGATGACTCACTCCAGCGGTCCACTGGCAGAGGGTAATGTATTGCATGATGGACTTCAGTCCGTCTCCACAGAATCCGACACAGTGGAGTGAGCACAGCTACAGAACAAGAGAGAGAAAAAAAAGTTGTATGAGTGGAGAAAGAAGGGGGAGAAAAGGTCTGTTTAGTGTCTTAAGTTTCATTCCTGTTTTTATTAAGTGATGTCACTCCTTTTCATACTATGGAAATAATTATTTAGGTTCAATTAATCCATTTGAAAGGTTTATGATAATTTATTTTATAGCTGGCTATCTTTATTGTAACTCCATGTTAATACGCATTAATACGCACGCACGCATGCACACACACACACACACACACACACACA
>NW_019953789.1:0-2163 GCF_002910315.2 Salvelinus sp. IW2-2015
TAGAGTGAGCGAGAAAAAGGCCTTTCTTTAGACATTCTCACTAGTTTGTAAATAAAGCCAGTTTGTTATTTAGAATTATTTATTTCTGGAGAAACCAAAAGCCACCAATGTTCTCCCTGTGGCAGCCGGCACGGGTATCGAACCAGCATCTGTAGCAACGCAGTCTGCACTGCGATGCAGTGTCTTAGACCTCTGCACCACTTGGGAGGCCTCATCCACAAAGTTTCTAATGCTGATCAATTGCCTTGCACAAAGTATCAAAATATAGAGAGGTGTTGGTAAAGGTATAACGTCCTGCTAATAGCTCATAATGGGCTATTATAATACTGTACATGGTGTCCAGGTCAATACATGGTGTCCAGGATAACCAAAACATTTCATTATTAAAGACTATCAGAAGGAATGTTGGTACTTATTTATTTTGATCCAAAGCCATGAATGAGTGAGTCACTTAGCTTTATGTACAGTTGAAGTCGGAAGTTTACATACATTTAGGTTGGAGTCATTAAAACTTGTTTTTCAACCAATCCACAAATTTCTTGTTAACAAACTATAGTTTGGCAAGTCGGTTAGGACATCTACTTTGTGCATGACACAAGTCATTTTTCCAACCATTGTTTACAGACAGATTATTTCATTTATAATTCACTGTATCACAATTCCAGTGGGTCAGAAGTTTACCACTGCTCCAAAACCGGCGTAAAAAATCCAGACTACGGTTTGCAACTGCAAATGGGTACAAAGATCGTACTTTTTGGTAAATGTCCTCTGGTCTGATGAAACAAAAATATAACTGTTTTGCCATACGGGGGAGGATTGCAAGCCGAAGAACACCATCCCAACCGTGAAGCATGGGGGTGGCAGCATCATGTTGTGGGGGTGCTTTGCTGCAGGAGGGACTGGTGTACTTCACAAAATAGATGGCATCATGAGGAAGGGAAATTATGTGCATATATTGAAGCAACATCTCAAGACATCAGTCAGGAAGTTAAAACTTGGTCACAAATTGGTCATCCAAATGGACAATGACCCCAAGCAAACTTCCAAAATTGTGGCAAAATGGCTTAAGGACAATAAAGTCAAACAAAAAAGCCCTAACCTCAATCCTATAGAAAATTTGTGGGCAGAACTGAAAAAGCGTGTGCGAGCAAGGAGGCCTACAAACCTGACTCAGTTACACCAGCTCTGTCAGGAGGAACGGGCCAAAATTCACCCAACTTATTGTGGAAGGCTACCCAAAATGTTTGACCCAAGTTAAACAATTTAAAGGCAATGCTACCAAATACGAATTGGGTGTATGTAAACTTCTGACCCACTGGGAATGTGATGAAAGAAATAAAAGCTGATATAAATCATTTTCTCTACTATTATTCTGACATTTCACATTCTTAAAATAAAGTGGTGATCCTAACTGACCTAAAACAGAGCATTTTTAGTAGGATTAAATGTCAGGAATTGTGGAACACTGAGTTTAAATGTATTTGGCTAAGGTGTATGTAAACTTCCGACTTCAACTGTAGGTTCCACTGTATGACTGTGCCATCAACTTGGTTAGATATAAAGATATTTAGGAGATTATTTCGCTTGAAAAAAATGTTTAAGTGAGCAATTGTAATCTAAATAAAGACCAAAATAATATTTGTAAAGGCCAAAACATTTATTTATGTTTTTAGAGAAACAAAGAGCCAATTGTGCTCCTCCCTATGGGACTCCCAATCACGGTCGGATGTGATAGATAATAATAATATTAATAATACTTTTTCCCCCTTCCAAATGTTAAAAGGATCACCCCTTTTTTCAATTTTCACCTAAAATGACATACCCAAATCTAACAGCCTGTAGCTCAGGCCCTGAAGCGAGGATATGCATATTCTTGTTACCATTTGAAAGGAAAGACTTTGACATTTGTGGAAATGTGAAAATAATTTAGGAGAACATAACAATAGATATGGTAAAAGATAATACAAAGAACCGTTCATTTGTATTTTTTTTGTACCATCATCTTTGAAATGCAAGAGAAAGGCCATAATATGTTATTCCAGCCTAGCTGCAATTTTGATTTTGGCCGCTAGATGGCAGCAGTGTATATTCCAAGTTTTAGACTGATCCAATGAATCATTGCATTTCTGTTCAAAATGTTGTATCAAGACTGCCCAAATATGC
>NW_019953790.1:0-2163 GCF_002910315.2 Salvelinus sp. IW2-2015
GAAATATGATAATGAGGCTCCTCCCATGTCTTTTTAACTCAGAGAGTTAACGGAAATGAACAACACAGTCGAGTAACAACAACACCATGCGATTTTAAAATATTTTTTGAATCAACTGGCCTGTTCAGTTGTGTTGAAATATAGGTAAGGTGACAGACATTCCATGAATAAAAGGCATGGGATGTCATCCATTTCTAATTACTAAATGCACTCTAAACATGATGATGGGAAAGTACACACTAGTGTTTAAAATCTGAACACTTAGGAGATATTGGTGGTCTCCTGGTTGGAAACTGACTGGAAAAAGCTGACTATTATGTTTAATATTGTATTCTAAATGCCTGTGTTTCAGGTGAGAACACTTATTAGCAAATCTAAATGCATACTGTTTAAGTTTGAAACACTGACGTTTAGGTTTTAAGAGTGTCACGTTTCATGGTTTTACAGTGTAATAGGAGTGTGCTAGTCAGTCACAGCCTGTAGCATGAATTAATTTGGCTAATGTGAAGATGGATCAAGTTCCCCTTGGCAGAGGAACGCTCCCACCAACATGTTAACAACGTCTTTAGAGACCGATGAGGCCCATTTACAGTAAGTATCTATTTAAGAGAGATAGCGAGAGAGAGAGTGTGTGTCTGTGTGTGTGTTTCTACAGCGGGCTATAAGGGGTCCCTCCGGTGTCGGCCACAGAGAGCAAGGCCATTTGACACAGACARACAGACATGCTTTTATAGAGCCCCAGCTACACTTTCTCAAATCACGCAATTAGAGTGAGTTCTACAGAGAAAGACACTATCCGTTACTCCTCTGTCTACGATGGGAGGGAGGGAGGGACAGAGAGAGAGAGAGGCTGCAGTAATTTACAGATCGTGATTTATGCCCTGTTGAGCCAGGCTCATTAGGGTTAATTAGCAACAGTATACAGAATGACAGAGCAGAGGAAAGGGACAGAGGGGAAAGAGAAGGGGAGACAAGAGTTGTGGAGGAGGGAGAAGTGTAGTACATAGAGAGGGAGAGCGACGGAGAAATGTAGGGGAACATAGAGGTGCCCGGGAGGAATGGAAGAGTAGAGAAGAATGTGGTATTGCCTATAATTCCAACTTTTTGTTATTCCATTTGCACAACAGCATGTGCAATTTATTGTCAATCAGTGTGTTCCTAAGTGGACAGTTTGATTTCACAAGAAGGTGTATTGAACTTGGAGTTAACTTGTGTTGTTTAAGTGTTCCCTTTTTTTTTTGAGCAGTGTATATTATCAATTGAAAAGCAACCTTTTTCCAGATAATTTCCGTTCAGTTCAGTTGATCAAAATGGATTGGTTTTAATTTGCACAGTAATCCAATACAAGGTAAATTTTTTGCAAATAGGAGGACTTATTCACTTGTCACAAATCAGTCCTTTTTTACAATGAAGTGTCGCTAATACCTGTGGATTCACTTAGTTCTTACAGGTAGAGTGTAATACAGTATAGTTACATATTTTACGGAGCACATACAGCTGCTTAACCCAAAAGAGAAAGGATAGAGGTGTGTGAGAGATGAGAGGCAGTGATTTGCCCATCAAAAGCCAGCCTTCAGCCAACAGACACAGACTCGTGTGCTGCATTGGCTCCTACCGGGACTCTATCCTCTCTCTCTCACATATACACACTTACACCAATGGAATACCCCAGACCGTGTGGTGGTGGGTTGTGTGTTGTGTGGTGTTGTGTGTGGTGAGCAGGTAGTGTGTGTGTCTTTGTGTGGTTGTGCTTGTGTGTGTGTGTGTGTGTGTGTGTGTGTGAGAGAGAGAAAGGGAAGTGCTATGTGTTTCACATGTTTATATTACTATACTCAAAAACACCCCAGGCCCCTGCATTGAGAGAGGGTTGATCTGTGTACCCTGAGCTCCAGTACCAGTGATACCAACAACTCCAACAGTGGGGTGCCCAAGGGACATAGGGACCCAACTAGACAGATGGGGGGCAGTGACTCTGCTTAGGGACATCTACAGATGGTGACCCCCCCTTTCTACTCCTTTCTTCCCCGTCCATCTCCCCTCCCCTTCTCTCTATCTTCCTTTCTCCTGTCCCCCTCTATGCCCTTTCCCTCCCTCCTCCTTTCCTCTGTTTCCCCTACCTGATTCTTCTGCTCTCGTCCTTACTTCCCACCCCCCTCCCCCCTC
>NW_019953791.1:0-2161 GCF_002910315.2 Salvelinus sp. IW2-2015
CTGTTGAAGGGAGCTATGGCACAAAGAGTTGAGACGTGTGAAGGGGAGAGGGAGATCCAACTTCATAACGAGGGAGGAGGGTCGGCAATTTCTCCGGCTCAGCAAGGGTTAAGCCCGAGGGTGGAGATGTGACCTGTGACTGGCTGAAGTTGAGCCCCAGTTGACAAATCAGGTGCTGAATTCTGTTCATATTCTTTTCAACAGTAGTGCACTACATGAGGAATAGTGGACGTTTATCTTTATCTCATRCCATTAGACCGTGACATCTAGTGTGTCACAGACTAGTGTGTCATCCCAACAGTCAACACCACCCTTCCTTCCTAACATTAGAAACCAACGRCGGTGCGCGTCCACAATGGCACACTATTCCCTTTTTATATAGTGCACTACTTTTGACCAGAGCCCAGCGTAAGTCAAAAGTAGTACGAGGATYTTTTAGGGAACAGGGTGCCATTCCGGATGCATTTGTTTCTCAAACCGTAAGTGAAACTGTCATCAGTGAGATGTTGTCCGTTTCTATCCCCTTACCAAGCGAGCCTCTCTTCTTTCTGCTCTGGCATAAAGTGACTTTGTACTACGTTTTGTGTGAAGTGTGTGATTCATTGACTTTAAGACTACGGCCCAAAGGGCACCATATTCCCTATTTAGTGCACTACTTTTGACCAGGTAGTGACCTATATAGGGAATAGTGTGCCATTTGGGACTCAGAATAAAAACAGAAGATCAATATTTCAGAACAAAATATGCATTTAAATGTGTTTATTTTGAATGCTATTAWTTAGTCTAATAGTCATTATCATCACAGGCTTTAAGTCGMTTTTTTTCTTGCTCCAATACTGTATCAATTGTGTCTGTTTTTTGGGGAGGTTTTCTATTRTCTTTTAAAGGGGGTGTATGTGATTTGAAAAGATGGAAACATGTAATAGCAGATTCACTCAGAGGGGTGTCACTCTGGGGCTCTGCGTGGTGTATTAGGGCTTGATTCAGTCCATTGACGAAGTTCAGCGTTATAGCACGATCTGACATTTAAAAGCAGTCGTTTCGCGGAGACTGCATTCGTGGTAAACGCTGCGTAAGTCGGCTCAATGCGAGGTGAGCTTCGGCGATACGGATTGAATTGAGTCCTTTTAGTTATTCATGTGTATCAGATCTACTTTCTAGACGTGTATCTGCACCACGGTGCATAGCTGTGCTGAGGCTGAGAGCCTTCTCTCTCCACTTCAGATTCATCCGCCACACACCTGCTCAGTCTTACTGCTTCTGTACCAGTCACTCCAGTTCAAACACTAACAGTCATGTATTCATTGTGACGATATACAGGCGGTGCATCTGACACCTTGATCTCAGTTGCACTAGAGAACAGTGGTCCCACCTAGCTTGGTTGCCAGGTCAGGACGTGCTTTAGACAAATAATGTCATGACATTGAAAGTCTGAAATTTTGCTTAAGCCTGTACAGATCTGGCAACTAGGCTAGACCAGACAGTGGAGTCGGACCTTAAACCCTCCATATAACTCTGTTGTAGAGGAGTGTATTTGATCATCGGAGTTAAAAATGCTTATAAACATAATCAGGGAGGCAGTTTCCACTCTTGACTCTTTRCCCCCCTTTCTGTCCTTCTCTTGGGTTTGGATCCTTGATAGCCTGGTCCCAGATGTGTTTGTGCTGTCTTGCCCCAACTCATTGTCAGACTGTGAGTGTCGAAGTTGGCTCGAAGCCATCTGGGACCAGGCTAGGTCCTTAATGCTCTGTGTTGAGACTATATAGAAAGACATCTGGGASCAGGTTAGGTCCTTAATGCTCTGTGTTGAMACTATATAGAAAGACATCTGGGASCAGGCTAGGTCCTTAATGCTCTGTGTTGAGACTATATAGATGTCTTAACTTCTCAATCTTCAGCCCAGAGTTACAAGGCCTTTGTTTCATTGGGACATTTCAACAACAAAAAAATCAAAGGAAAACGGATGTTTAGTTTTTTTTTAATGAATTTATTTCTTTTTTTGTTGGGAAGTGCATATTGTTTGTTGAAGCACACGTCCAGTGGTGACCGTGTGATTTGCAATAGGTCTTTATATCTGCTGTAAATGTTCTAATAAAAAGGGTTTGAATTCTGGGAAAGTTTTATGTGTTTATTTGGCTTTGTGATATCTAATACTTTATGT
>NW_019953792.1:0-2159 GCF_002910315.2 Salvelinus sp. IW2-2015
CTGCTACTCGCTGTTTATTATCTATGCATAGTCACTTCACCCCTACCTACATGTGCAAATTACCTCAACTAACCTGTACTCTCACACAGTGACTCAGGAACAATACCCCCTGTATATAGCCTCGTTATTGTTATTTTAGTGTGTTACTTTTTATTATTTTCACTTTAGTTAATTTGGTAAATATTTTCTTAATACTTGAACTGAACTTGAACTGCACTGTTGGTTAAGGGCTTGTAAGTAAGCATTTCATGGTAAAGTCTACTACACCTGTTTTATTCGTCGTATGTGACAAATAAATGTTGATTTGATTCTAACCAGGTACTGCAGTGATACCTCTGAGATGCAGTGTCTTAGACCACTGCACCACTCGGGACCCCACGGTTGACCAGGCTCAATCTGAACTACAGTCTGCCTTCATTGTATTACAGAAAAAAACTTTATTGACCTGAAATGAGTATTGAAGGCTGGTAAAACAAAGTATTTGTTGTTCTCTAGAAACATAAAATAACTGATGATTTAAAAGCATATATACTGTTGATGGTGTCCCTGTTTACAAATATCTGGGCATCTGGATAGATGAAAAGCTGTCTTTTAAAAGTTCCTATTGTTATTAATAAAAAATGGGCTCCTTCTATAGAAACAGGTCCTGCCTCTCGCTACATAGTAAAAAACAGATTATTCAGTCGACGTTCCTATCGGTCCTAGACTATGGCGACATCATCTATATGAACGCAGCAGCCACATCGTTAGAGCTATTAGATATAGTTTATCACACGCTCTCTTTTGTTATGGGCAACCGTTTCAGTACTCATCACTGCTTTTCTCCACCAGACAGTTGTATGGTCTTCTTTGATGTCACCTAGGTTGATACATTGCTATGTTTTCATGTATAAAGCTATTTTACAATTAGTCCCACTGTACCTAACATCATTACTAAACTATAGACATACGAGTCTCTGTCTCTTATACACATCTAGATGTGTATAAGAGACAGCCACCATAGTGTTCTTGGGCACAGGGACTAAGGTAACCTGCCTAGATGACTACCGACCCGTAGCACTCACGTCTGTAGCCATGAAGTGCTTTGAAAGGCTGGTCATGACTCACATCAACACCATCATCCCAGAAACCCTTGACCCATTCCAATTTGCATACCGCCCCAACAGATCCACAGATGATGTGATCTCTATTGCACTCCACACTGCCCTTTCCTACCTGAACAAAAGGAACACCTATGTGAGAATCCTATTCATTGACTACAGCTCAGCGTTCAACACCATAGTGCCCTCAAAGTTCAATCATAAGCTAAGTATCGTGGGACTAAACAGCTCCCTCTGCAACTGGATCCTGGACTTCCTGACGGGCCGCCCCCAGGTGGTGAGGGTAGGTAACAGCACGTCTGCCACGCTAATCTGATCCTAAACACTGGGGCCCCTCAGGGATGTGTACTTAGTCTCCTCCTGTACTCCCTGTTCACCCACAACTGCGTGACCAAACACGACTCCAACACCATCATTAAGTTTTCTGACGACACAACAGTGGTAGGCCTGATTACCGACAACGATGAGACAGCCTCGTTGTCGGTAGGGAGGAGGTCACAGAACTGGCAGTGTGGTGCCATGACAACAACCTCTCCCTCATTGTGAGCAAGACAAAGCAGCTGATTGTGGACTACAGTAAAAGGGGTGCTGAACACATTGGGTTGTAGTGGAGCGGGTCGAGAGCTTCAAGTTCCTTGGCGTCCACATCACCAAAAAACTATCATGGTCCAAACACACCTTTTCCCCCTCAGGAGACTGAAGAGATTTGTCATGGGTCCCCAGATCCTCAAAAGGTACTACAGCTGCACCATCGAGAGCATCTTGACTGGTTGCATCACCGCCTGGTATGGCAATTGCTCAGTATCTGACCGTAAGGCGCTACAAAGGGTAGAGCGAACGGCCCAGTACATCACTGGGGCCAAGCTTCCTGCAATTCAGGACCTATATAATAGACGCTGTCAGAGGAAAGCCCATAAAATTGTCAGAGACTCCAGTCACCCAAGTCATAGACTATTTTCCGCATGGCAAGTGGGACCGGAGCGGCAAGTCTAGGACCAAAAGGCTCCTTAACAGCTTAATCAAAGGCCACCAGACTATTACATTGACCCCCCCCCCCCC
>NW_019953793.1:0-2159 GCF_002910315.2 Salvelinus sp. IW2-2015
ATAAAGCAGCGTGTAGCTGGCTGCTCAGTGTATAAAGCAGCGTGTAACTGGCTGCTCAGTTGATAAAGCAGCGTGTAGCTGGCTGTTCAGTTGATAAAGCAGCGTGTAGCTGGCTGCTCAGTTGATAAAGCAGCGTGTAGCTGGCTGCTCAGTTGATAAAGCAGTGTGTAGTTACCTGCTCAGTGTGTAAAGCAGCGTGTAGCTGCCTGCTCAGTGTGTAGTTACCTGCTCAGTGTGTAAAGCAGCGTGTAGCTACCTGCTCAGTGTGTAGTTACCTGCTCAGTGACACTCATCCTCCTGTTGGGGTCCACGTCTCTCCCCTCCAGCTTGGCTTTCACCCTCTTCCACACGCTCACCGCGTACGAGTTCCTCTCCTGGACAGCTGCAGAGCACACACACACACACACACACACACACACACACAATTAAGTCACCACAAAACACAACACCACGTCAGATTTGGCATGGGTCCCCAGATCCCCAAAAAGCTCCACAGCTGCACCGTTGAGAGCATCCTGATCGGTTGCATCACCGCCTGGTGTTGGCAACTGCTCGGCATCTGACCGGAAGGTCGCTACAGAGGGTAGTATGTACGGCCCAGTACATCACTGGGGCCAAGCTTCAATGCCATCCAGGACCTATATAATAGGCAGTGTCCTAGGAAGGCCCAAAAAATTGTCAGACTCCAGTCACCCAAGTTATAGACTGTTCTCTCTGCTACCGCACGGCAAGCGGTACCGGAGCGCCAAGTCTAGGACCATAAGGCTCCTTAACAGCTTCTACCCCCAAACCATAAGACTGCTGAACAATTAATCAAATACCCACCGGACTATTTACATTGACACCCCCCCTCCTTTGTTTTGTACACTGCTGCTACTCGCTGTTTATTATCTATGCATAGTCACTTCACCCCTACCTACATGTACAAATGACCTCTAACCTGTACCCCCGCACACTGACTCTGTACCGGCACCCCCTGTATATAACCTCGTTATTGTTATTCTTATTGTGTTACTTTTTATATTTTATTTCCCGAGTGGCGCAGCGATCTAAGGCACTGCATCTCAGTGCTTGAGGTGTCACTACAGACACCCTGGTTTGAATCCAGGCAGTATCACAACCGGCTGTGATTGGAAGTCCCATAGGGTGGTGCAAAATTGGCCCAGCAAAATGACTTATCCCCGTCACAGTCCTAGCGTGCCAATCCCTGTAGCTTTGCAAATATGTCTGTCCCTTTAGATCGTATTTCCTGGGAGAAAGTAGCTTCTTTTTGGCTGCCCTTTACTTGACACCAGGACATCCTTCATCAAAAGTCTTGGCCTCGAATATTGTGTGTGCAGATGCACTCACACTGCCTGCTGCTATTCACCTGAGCAAGCTCTGTACTTGGTGTGCCGCGATCCTGCAACTGAATCAAACTTTAGGAGACGTCCCTTGGACTTGCTGGACTTCTTGGCGCCTGAACCTTCTCAACAATTGAACCGCTCTCTCTTGAAGTTCTTGATGATTCGATAAATGGTTGAATTTAGGTGCAATCTTACTGGCAAGCAATATTCTGCCTGTGAAGCCTTTTTGTTCCAAGCAATGATGACAGCAGTGTTTCCTTGCAGATAACCATGGTTGACCAGAGGAAAAAATGATTTCAGCACACCCTCCTTTTGACTGGCTTCCAGTCTGGTTATTCAACTCAATCAGCATGAACCGCACTGTGAATCTCCAGCCTTGTCCTCATCAAACACTCCCACACTGTGTTAACGAGAGAATACTGACATGATGTCAGCTGGTCTTTTTGTGGAGGCCTGAAATGCAGTGGAAATGTTTTTGGGGATTCAGTTCCTTTGCATGGCAAAGAGGGATTCATTTCTGATCATCTTCATAACATTCTGGAGTATATGCAAATTGCCCTCATAAAACGAGGCAGCAGGACTTTGTGAAAATTATATTTGTGTCATTCTTAAAACTTTTTGGCACGACTGTTACACATCCATGTCTCATTGTCTCAAGACTTAAAAATCCTTATTTAACGTCTCCTCCCTTCATCTATAACTGATTTAACAACGGTGACATCAATATGTGTATTATTTTTTTTTTAATTAAGCAAGTCGTTAGAATAATTTCATATTTCCAATGCACTACACCAGCCATAAAACTCGGATGAC